>NC_092161.1:11975156-12040156 GCF_045791955.1 Oncorhynchus clarkii lewisi | reverse complement strand
CATGTATGAATGAGGACTGTCCACACAAGGATGTGCATTTACAAATCCAAATCAGGAAAAATATGATGTACAAAAGGTCTGGTATTTTTAGAATGCAGTTTATTGGTTAAAGAGATCGGGTTTCTTTAACACCAGAACAGCTCACATCAGAAAGCTGGGGCGGCAGGTAGCCTAGTGGTTAGAGCGTTGGGCCAGTAACCAAAAGTTTGCTGGATCGAGTCCCCGAGCTGACAAGGTAAACATCTGTAATTCGGCCCCTGAACAAGGCAGTTAACCCACTGTTCCCCGGTAGGCCGTCATCATAAATATGCATTTGTTCTTAACTGACTTGCCTAGTTAAATCAAATAAATAAATAAAAATGATGCTGCCCTCATAGGGATGTGATTTGTGTCCTGAGTCAAGTCAAACCAACCGAGAAGGCCATTGTGTCTGTAAACACAGGAAAAACACAAGACAGCATATTAATGCTGTGCATTTAGAAAGTTACATTAGCAGTGTTCATAAAACCAATTTACTGGTTCCTCACTGGGCAAAAACTGGTAGAATCAATGTTGTTTCCACATCATTTCAACCCCAAAAATCAATGTGATGACGTTGAATCAATGTGGAAAACGGAATGGAATTTGAAAAGTAATCAGGTTGAAGTCATGTTTAGTTGAAAACTCAATCAAATGTCAATTAAAACTAGACGTTGAACTGACGTCTGTGCCCAGTTGATCATGTCTGTGTTACCTGCAGTTTCTCTCTTCAGAACCTCCACCTCCTCACTGGCACTCAATCTGGCCCCCAACATAGTAGTTACAGAAAGCTAGAGATTAAACTGAACCTTAACCTTGAGATAATGTTTCTTGGAGACATTACCTGTTTGCCCCGTCTCACCAGCTGTCACTCTACCATCCAGGGCTGAAATCACAGGAAGAGATTCACAGCCTTAACAACCCCAAACACAACTCAAATATGGGTTCCCAGGATGAAAACATTATCTATCTGATTGGTTTATTACCTGTGTTACCTATCTGATTGGTTTATTACCTGTGTTACCTATCTGATTGGTTTATTACCTGTGTTACCTATCTGATTGGTTTATTACCTGTGTTACCTATCTGATTGGTTTATTACCTGTGTTACCCATCTGATTGGTTTATTACCTGTGTTACCTATCTGATTGGTTTATTACCTGTGTTACCTCTCTCCAGGTCCTCCACCTTGTTTCTATGGAGCTGCAGCAACCTTCATTGTGAAATGACAACTCTTCAGAAAGGATGTCATTTTTATGAGTCTGAGTCCCAGTGAAAGTTCTGGAATAATACCAATGACATTATTTTGCACCATGCCTCTCTAGCTAGCAGACAGTGCAGGAGTTACCCCTGGTTACAACTGATTGGATAAGACCTAGCAGTGTGATATCCGCTCAACCTTTATCAGGATGCAGCTGTTATAGTTACTGTTGTTTAATGCTAGCATCTGCATGTAAAAAGGGAGTCAATGACCGACAGACATTAAGCCTTTGTAATGCCTTAATTAATAACCTCTTGAAGCTAGGGGGCACTATTTTTATGTTTGGAAAAATAACGTTCCCAAAGTAAACGGCCTATTTCTCAGGACTAGATGCTAGAATATGCATATAATTGACAGCTTAGGATAGAAAACACTCTAAAGTTTCCAAAACTGTAAAAATATTGTCTCTGAGTATAACAGAACTGATATTGCAGGCGAAAGCCTGAGAAAAATCCAAACAGGAAGTGACTCTTATTTTGAAACTCCTGTGTTTCTATGCATCCCTATTGCCCATTGAAAGGGATATCAACCAGATTCCCTTTTCTATGGCTTCCCTAAGGTGTCAACAATAGTTTCAGGCTTTTATTTTGAAGAATGAGTGTGAACGACCACATTGCGTAAGTGGACAGGTGGGGGCTCTCAGAGTGATTTTGTGCGAAAAAGAGAGAGGCGGCCATTGTTACTCCCAGTCCTAGTGGAAAGCCAACTGTCCCGGTTGATATATTATTGAATAGATATTTGAAAAACACCTTTAGGATTGATTATAAAAAACTTTTGACATGTTTCTGTGTACATTACGGATATAATTTGAATTTTTGTCTGCGTTGTCGTGACCGCTCTTTCCGGTGGATTCCTGGGCATAACGCACCAAACTAACGGAGGTATTTGGATATAAAAAATATCTTTATGGAACAAAAGGAACATTTGTTGTCTAACTGGGAGTCTCGATAGTGAAAACATCCGAAGATCATCAAAGGTAAACGATTAATTTGATTGCTTTTCTGATTTTCGTGACCAAGTTACCTGATGCAAGGTGTACTTATTGTTTTGCTTTGTTATCGATAAACTTACACAAACGCTTGTATTGTTTTCACTGTAAAGCATCATTTCAAAATCTGAGACGACAGGGTGATTAACAAAAGGCTAAGCTGTGTTTAGCTATATTTCACTTGTGATTTCATGACTATTAATATTTTCTAGCACTATTATTTGACTGTTGTGCTATGCTATTAAGCGTTGCTGACTACAAATATACCGGATCCGGGATTTTTGGTTCTAAGCAGTTGTGAGAAGTAGATTTGCACATCGAGGAAGCCCTAACTTCCGGACTCTTCATTTTAGCTCAACACAGAACAACTAGAGGTTGATCACACAGTAAATACTGTTCTCTCTTTCCAGCTCCTTCACCTCACTCTCACTGGTAGTGTTTTAAAATATAGAATATAGCTAAGAATAAATTGTTCTGGTGTTAACATAACATGCGTTCTGTCTCCACCTTGTTCTTCTGGAGCTGCAGTTCAGTGACAGCCAGCTCCACTCACTGTTCCACCACCAGGTCTCTCAGCTTCTTCAGCTCTGTCCAGATGTCAGGGGTGGTGGTGGTCTTCTCCACTGTGACCCTATTGAGTGATGTCATTTTCTCTGACCCCTCCACTCTCTCCCTGAGCCCATGTACCAGAAAGACAGAACAGCAACACCGGCACAGTTTCACGACCCCTCATTCTGAAATGGAACATTTTCAGAAATTATGAGGCTCAGTCCCTTCTCTACAGTATATACTGTACACTCAGAACGTAGTGAACTTGAAGTCTTGGTGACCAAGAGTCTTCTGTTCTTTCGACCAATCGACTGATAGAAATTTTAAAACGTGTTTTTTGTATTTTTCTAAAACAATTATATGTTGGCTACTGAGCTTGTCTGATGCTTTAAGAACACTGTGATTTTAAATAATTAAAACACAAATGACTCAAGGGAGGCAGAGATCAACATAGCCTAACCAGAAGAAAATAAATTATTCCCGAACCACCACCTTCTGATGGCCTTTGGAGATTCTGCCATTAAGCTCCCGAAGTTCCCAGTAATAGGCTCCGCCAGGAGTCAGCAACCTTTTCCATTTGGAATGCCAATTTCAATGACCAGTTCTATCGATCTGCATGCCAGTTATGATTTTTATATGCACATTTTCATGGAACAGTTTCATGTATTTTATAATAAAATCTACTCATCTCAAAATGATGTCTTAAACCAAAAGGAAAATTGTGCAAAATCTAAAAGTAACTTCCATTGCCAACTACTGTATGTAAAAAAATTGCCAAACAGAAAGCCAACAAATAAAAACATTGCAGGTAGAAAATATCTTGATTTTAAAAATAAATCACGTTGTCTATGCATGGCTTGTCTGCAAGGAAATTAAAAACATTGTATCAACTTTGTTCAGCCTGAAGGTTGCACTATCAAACTTGCATGTTTCCTGCACCAGTGAGCTCCGGAGAGACACAGCTGTAGGCTATTCGTGCAAGGGATGAGAAGTAATCAGGTGGGCCTATTTTATGACCTACAGTTGAAGTCGGAAGTTTACATACAGCTTAGCCAAATACATTTCAACTCAGTTTTTCACAATTCCTGATATTTAATCCTAGTAAAAATTCCCTGTCTTAGGTCAGTTAGGATCACCACTTTATTTTAAGAATGTGAAATGTCAGAATAATAGTAGAGAGAATGATTTATTTATTTCCGCTTTTATTTCTTTCATCACATTCCCAGTGGGTCAGAAAAATGCATGCACTCAAGTAGTATTTGGTAGCATTGCCTTTAAATTGTTTAACTTGGGTCAAACGTTTCGGGTAGCCTTCCACAAACTTCCCACAATAAGTTGGGTGAATTTTGGCCCATTCCTCCTGACAGCTGGTGTAACTGAGTCAGGTTTGTAGGCCTTGCTCACACACGCTTTTTCAGTTCTGCCCACAACTTTTCTATAGGATTGAGGGCAGGGCTTTGTGATGGCCTCTCCAGTACCTTGACTTTGTTGTCCTTAAGGCATTTTGCCACAACTTTGGAAGTATGCTTGAGGCCATTGTCCATTTGGAAGAACCATTTGCGACCAAGCTTTAACTTCCTGACTGATGTCTTGAGATGTTGCTTCAATATATCCACATAATTTTCCTCCCTCATGATCCCATTTATTTTGTGAACCAGTCCCTCCTGCAGCAAAGCACCCCCATAACATGATGCTGCCACCCCTGTGGTTCATGGTTGGGACGGTGTTCTTCGGCTTGCAAGCCTCCCCCTTTTCCCTCCAAACATAACGATGGTCATTATGGCCAAACAGTTATATTTTTGTTTCATCAGACCAGAGGACATTTCTCCAAAAAGTACGATCTTTGTCCCCATGTGCAGTTGCAAACTGTAGTCTGGCTTTTTATGCTGGTTTTGGAGCAGTGGCTTCTTCCTTGCTGAGCAGCCTTTCAGGTTATGTCGATATAGGACTCATTTTACTGTGGATAAAAATACTTTTGTACCTGTTTCCTCCAGCGTCTTCACAAGGTCCTTTGCTGCTGTTCTGGGATTGATTTGCACTTTTCGTACCAAAGTACGTTCATCTCAAGGAGACAGAACGCGTCTCCTTCCTGAGCGGTATGACAGCTGCGTGATCTCATGGTGTTTATACTTGTGTACAATTGTTTGTACAGATGAACGTGCTTCTTTCAGGCGTTTGGAAATTGCTCCCAAGGATGAACCAGACTTGTGAAGGTTTACAATTTTTTTGGGCTGATTTATTTTGATATTCCCATGATGTCAAGCAAAGAGGCACAGAGTTTGAAGGTAGACCTTGAAGTACATCAACAGGTACTCCTCTAATTGACGTCATTTAGCCTATCAGAAGCTTCTAAAGCCATGACATCATTCTCTGGAATTTTCAAGCTGTTTAAAGGCACAGTCGACTTAGTGTATGTAAACTTCTGACCCACTGGAATTGTGATACAGTGAATTATAAGTGAAATAATCTGTATAAACATTTTTTTTTTTAAATGACTTGTGTCATGCACAAAGTATATGTCCTAAACGACTTGCCATAACTATCGTTTTTTTAACAAGAAATTTGTGGAATGGTTGAAAAACGAGTTTTAATGACTCCAACCTAAGTGTAAACCTCTGACTTCAACTGTAGGTCAGAGCATGACATTTTTTTTCCCTTTCATGCTAAGTGGTTATCAAAAGGGAGAGAGCTGGAAAGAATTTTCAAATAGGCTACATTGAGGAACTATATTAATTCTCAATAGATGTAAAAATAGACTTAATTTACTTGCTGTTTGAGGTGAAGAAAAAATGACTTTGAGAAGCTCCACAGCTCATTAGTGGCGAGTTAAGACAATCAGAAATACTATCAGACCCCCAAATGGGCACATTTATAAGCCTACATTTGCACACAGGCCAGGTAGCCTATAGGCTTCTACTTCTATGCATAATCAGGTGCGTGTCCTTACTCAACATTGACAGGAGTGCTCCAAACAAAACACAATGAATATATTGACAAATCGTACATGGAATGAAAAAACTAAAACTTGTTTCTCACAAGTATAGACTAGGTTGTGTGCTCTGAAAACAACGTGTCCACTCTGACAATGAGAACTGTAAAATACTAATAATAATAATGTATTGAATGCATTAACAGAAATTACGTCAACCAAACAAACATTGTAGATTACAGAGGTGGTCAGTGCCGTTTAAGATGAAGACACATTGAACTAGATGAATGGCATATGAATGAGTCATCCAATATGCTGTAATAGAAATAAGGCCATGCTCATGAAAAAAAGAATTAACAGCGATAGGTTTAGGCTACTACATGATACTCTAATTTTCCCTATACACATCATGAGGTTGCTACAACCTAACCTATGAATGAAAGTTTACAACGTAGGTGGACACAGGTCGAGAGACCAATTTGAGGCGGCAGACAGTGACACATGGACAGTGACATTCAATACCGCCTTGCACACTATTGACTGCATCTAGCTGATATAGGGTGTAATCATTAGTACAACATTTGCAAACTAGAGTTTCCATTGGACAAATTCAGGTATATTTATCCCCGTTTTTGTTCCGTTTGCTTCCGTTTAAAAAAAATGTTTTTCAACAGAATGGGTGGAAGGAATACACCCCTGATCACGTGGAAACACAGTTCACTTTCATATCATCCACGTTGTATTCCTTCTATGCGCTCTCCTATGCTCACCTTGTCCCTTCTCTTGTGGACTTCAATGCACAACACATCAGCTGTATGTGACCAGGTGAAGTTGTGGAGAAGTACAGACCAGGGTTGGGTTATAAAAAAATATCTGAAACTTTGAACATCCCACAGAGCACCATTTAAATCCATTATTTAAAAAAATTAAGAATATGGCACCACAACAAACCTGCCAAGAGAGGGCTGCCCACCAAAACTCATGGACCACTCAAGGGGGGCATGAATCAGAAAGGCAACAAAGAGACCAAAGATAACCCTGAAGGAGCTGCAAAGCTCCACAGTGGAGATTGGAGTGTCTGTCCATAGGACCACTTTAAGCCGCACACTCCACAGAACTGGGCTTTACGGTAGAGTGGCCAGAAAAAATCCATTGCTTAAAGAAAAAAATAAGAATTTGTGTATGGCGTTTGCTAAAAGGCATGTGGGAGATTCCACAAACATATGGAAGAAGGTACTCTGGTCAGATGAGACTAAAATTGAGCTTTTTGGCCATCAAGGAAAATGCTATGTCTGGCGCAAACCCAACACCTCCCATCACCCAGAGAACATCATCCCCACAGTGAAGCATGGTGGTGGCAGCATCAAGCTGTGGCAATGTTTTTCGTCGGCAGGGACTGGGAAACTGGTCAGATGATGATGGATGGCTAAATACAGGGAACTTCTTGAGGGAAACCTGTTTCAGTCTTCCAGAGATTTGAGACTGGGACGGAGGTTCACCTTCCAGCAGGACAATGACCCTAAGCATACTGCTAAAGCAACACTTGAGTGGTTTAAGGGGAAACATTTAAATGTCTTGGAATGGCCTAGTCAAAGCCCAGAACTCAATCCAATTGAGAATCTGTGGTATGACTTAAATATTGCTGTACACCGGCAGAACCCATCCAACTTGAAGGAGCTGGATCAGTTTTGCCTTGAAGAATGGGCAAAAATCCCAGTGGCTAGATGTGCCAAGCTTATAGAAACATTCCCCAAGAGACTTGCAGCTGCTAAAGGTGGCTCTACAGACTATTGACTTTGGGGGGGTGAATAGTTACACACGCTCAAGTTGAATGTTTTTTGTTCTTGTTTGTTTCTCAATAAAATATATTTAGCATCTTCAAAGTTGAAGGCATGTTGTGTAAATCAAATGATCCCCCCCACACACACTATTTCTCTCTTGCTTCGCCTTCATTTTGGAAGAAATGTATTTGGTTAAAACTGTTAAACTATTTTCTCTCTTCCAACTATTCACCACATTTTATACACTGCAGTGCTAGCTAGCTGTATCTTATGCATGTCAGTTCATGCTGCAAGAGCTCTGATAGATGGGAGGATGTCCTCCGGATGTTGTAATAATGACTGTGTAAGTCAATGGAAGGGGGTGAGAACCATGAACCTCCTAGGTTTTGTATTGAAGTCAATGTACCCAGAGGAGGTCGGAAGCTAGCTGTCCTATGGCTATACCATGGTGCTACCCTACAGAGTGCTATTGAGGCTACTGTAGACCTTTGCAAAATAGTGTTTTATCAATTGTTTGGTGATGTGATTATATTTAGTATAGTTTTATCTAAAAATAACTTTAATGTTTTACAATTTTTATTTTTATTAAATTCACTGAGCAGGATGGTCCTCCCCTTCCTCCTCTGAGGAGCCTCCACTGGTAGATTAGAAATTATGGGAAGTAATGGTAAATGTACTACTGGTGTGCTGTCAATCAAGACGTGTCATCATTATTTTGTATTTTTTTTGCAACTGCCCTACTAAAAAATGATCGGTCAACCAACAGCCTACCTACCAAACAATCGTCCAGTCGACTAAATGGGGTCAGCCCTAATTAGATGGACATTTAACATATGTTTCTGACAGAAAAAAACATCAAGTGCCAAAGATTGTCATAGCAGGTTACTATCTGATATTCTCTCAGACCATGGGAGAAGTGAACTTGTTCATTAGTTGAAGGTCTCTCCCTTCCTGCTCAGCCTGTGTTGTCGTTTGTGGTCAGCCAAAGTAAACACCTGAACAACAGCTGTGGCTGGAGAGCAGACTGAGCCAGTCTGAATCCAGGATAAGATGTGCACATGAGATTACAATGATACATTAACATGAAGCATAATATCTTTATTGATATCTTTGGGTATTACATGATATTATACACAAACATCAAATCAGATATAAAATATACTTGCATTTATATAATGACATTTACACTTTGCAGTTAAAAGTAATTCCTTGTTTTTATAATGTATACAATGAAGAGGTAATGTGTACAATGCATACAAAATGAACAGATAACGTATGCAAAAATACAGAATGTATACAAGGAAGAGATCATGTATTCAAGGAAGAGATCATGTGTACAAGGAAGAGATCATGTGTACAAGGAAGAGATCATGTGTACAAGGAAGAGATCATGTGTACAAGGAAGAGATCATGTGTACAAGGAAGAGATCATGTGTACAAGGAAGAGATCATGTGTACAATGTACTGCAAGAAAAAAGGGACAAAACTAAAGTCTACTACAAATATGGCAACTACAGATTCCACATTAAAACACCCCGTCAGTTTGAATTTGATCATGATAAATCAAGGACATGATAATCACCAGATAGGCTGCTATTCAGAAAGGACATATGTGGAAATGACCTCAGAACTGATGATCAATTACATTAGCTATTTCTTTTTAATAAGGTTAGTGGTGTAGTGAAATTGGATTTGTGTTTTTATCCTTTCCGTTCACTCTACCATGGACGGCAGATGATTGACAACTGCACTGTAGATATTCTACATGTATTTCTGCAACCAGTTGAGTATGTCTGTCCTGGCCTCCTGGATGCAGGGCTGGTCTGTGGTGTTGATGTCCTCTCTCTTCCGGTGAACAAAGCCATGAGTCTGACCTGGGAAGACCTTCACATGGTAGTCTACACCTGTACACTTCTCCTGCAGGTTCTTCTCCAGGACACTCACCTGGAAGGAAACAACAGGGAATGAATTAAATGGTCATAGGATGGTTGAAACACAACTCAAATAATTTGATTGGATGATACTAAATTGTGGTATAAGGCCAGTAACCGACAGATACTGATGATGACAGTTCATTTCACTCGAGATGACTGGCTTGTAATAAATGGTGCTCAATATAGTTTTCAATATATGAATGATCTACATTGACTTTATTCTTTAAAAAAATGTAGTACTGTGTAGTATTTAATAATACCAGACCTGGTCCAGTGGGATGACGTCATCCTTCTCTCCGAAGATAAACAGCGTTGGGCTCTTCAGTTCATACCTGTCCTCCCTCTCTCTGATGATTCCTGCAGACACGCAGTCACATCCAAACAGCATAGCATTAGCATTACTAGCCTACTAGGCAAGCACAATGGTTGCGTTCCAGACCGACTACATTGCAGCTGTTGCACTGCATCAACCAATGGTTGTGTTTCATATTATCGAATGTGCAGTCGGGAATCAGGCTGCTAAATCATAAAAAAATATATATATATTAAAAAAATTGTCCTTTAGCAGAGGCTCTTATCCAGAGTGACTTACAGTAGTGAGCGCAAACATTTTTATACCTTTTTCGTACTGCGGTACAATCGCCATGCTCTGCCAACTGAGCAACACGCGACTACATCATATGATCTGGTTAGCTACACCTCACGAGATCTGGCCGGCATCTGCAATGTAATCAGCCTAGATTGCGACCGTTGGTAGACTACCTCATGGTTATTACTGTATTCTGATTGGACAGGCCTCTGACCCCTACCCTTACCATAGACAGATACCCCTGCTCTGACCTCAGGGTACTGCAGAGCCAGGTAGTGGGTGGCCACCCCCCCCCAGCAGAAGCCCACTGCCCCAATACGCAGGGCCCCACACTGGCTCTTCAGAAACCTCAGGACTGCGTCCACCTCCCTGGACGGACAGACAGACAGACAGCAGGGAGAGAGGGGAGGAAGGGGTTGGGTTACTAGGGGAGCACAGGGCACACACATTTCAGTTGTAAGTTAACAGAGGGATAAAGTTACTTTCTAATAAAGTTATATTCTATTGACAGAATATAAGACTAACGAGTCTGGCTTCGTGATGGTACCCTCTGCTGGCCAACAGTGGATGTGTGCTGATAGAGATTAATACTGTATACAGATGTGAGATTATGGAGTGAAGACTGGCTCTCTGAGACTACTTTCTGGCCAATGGAATGGAGTCTGGCTTTCTGCGACAACTCTCTGGCATAAGGGAGTGGAGTCTGCTTTCTGAGACTACTCTCTGGCATAAGGGAGTGGAGTCTGCTTTCTGAGACTACTCTCTGGCCAATGGGAATGTTTGCATTACTTGTTGATATTGGTGGGCTTCTTGTCCTCCAGCCACTGCTGAAAGGTAGACCAATCTTGTGATGGACTCCATGGCTCCTTTCCAACGTAGAGGTCAGGACACACTGCACTGAGGGGAGATAGACAGCCAGCATGACAATACTGGTAATACTTGTACTGTAATTCGCCAGTAAATGCCAGGTATACGGTAAGTAACAACATTGTTAAGTATGCATTGTTACGTACATGTATCCATTGGAGGCCAGCATGTCAGCCATGTATCTGGTGTTGGGTAGCTGCCAGCCATAGATGTCCTGGATGATGATGACGGCCTTGTCTGAATCAGAGGGAGGCTTGACCAGGTAGGCCTTGATGTGTTCTATCTGGACCTCCTGGCCAACACCTCCATACTCCATCATGTATCCCATGTCACATGGACACGGCTTCGCCTCATTGGCCATCTGGAAATAGATAACATTGAGAATCACCCACATAACCATACAAACACATACTGGTACACTGAAACACATGGGTTGTATTCATCGATACAGGGATACGGAATCCTTTGACATAAGTAGGTAATTAAAATGTTCCCACTCATTGCGGAGTGCGTCACGCTGACTCTGCTCTAGAGGGCAACATAGCCTACAAGCCTCAGTTATTTCCACATACAATGGAAAGCCCATAAACTCCAGGCACCCAAGTCATAGACTGTTTTCTCTGCTACCGCACGGCAAGCGGTACCGGAGCACCAAGTCTAGGACCAAAATGCTTCTTAACAGCTTCCACCTCCAAGCCATGAGAAAGCTGAACGACTAATCAAATGGCCACCGGACTATTTACATTGACACCCCCCCCTCCATTTGTTTTGTACACTGCTGCTACTCGCTGTTTATTATCTATGCATAGTCACTTCACCCCTACCTACATGTACAAATTACCTCAACTAACCGGTACCCCCGCGCACTGACTCTAAAAAATAGTATATTTCTCCCCTTCCCGTTAGAGTTTAGTATTCTTCCGCGGTGGAAAAGTGAAAAATATGTGAATGGCTGACTAGAAGGAACGCCCTCTTCGATGGCGTGAGCGTCGTTCCCAGTCCGAAGTCCAAACCCACCAAAATGGATCATTTTATAATCTGCATTTTGAGTGTAGAAAATGTAAACGTGTAATAATCATTCAATTCGCCTTAGCCGAGTTGTAACTGGGACAATTTCGAACTGTACAAACCTACCGTCTCAAAAAGGCACTGCTGAGATTCGAACTCAGGATCTCCTGTTTACTAGACAGGCGCTTTAACCAACTAAGCCACAGCGCCACTGATGCCATGTGCGTTAGAGATATTAACAATTCTTGACCTGGCTTTGGTAATGTGAGCATTTGTTGTAAAGTCAGCTGTGTGCAGTTTGCAATTACATTCCGAGATTAACAGTAAATACCATAACGGGGTAACGCGGTGGTGCAGGCATCAATTTAAAGAAATGGGATTCAGTCACAGATATATCGGTATGATGTAGTACCGGCTAAATACCGCAGGATGTCACTATCTACACGGGCCAGAAACCACAAAATGGTACCATGTGACGCAGATTCCGGATGACCGCTGACGGAAAACGGCGCACACTGTCGCAAGGTATCACTTGTGTCGGGTAAATTTCTTATTCGTCGCCTCTATCGTGTTGAATTTGCAAGGAAGAGGTCTGCTAGCGATCTCGGTTTGACAATCGCTACCGGTCCAACATACATGGTCCGAGCGTGTCACGAAACAGGAGGGATTCTGGTGTTCAAAGTGGACACCATTTTATGAAAGTCAATGTATCGGACTTCAAGGATAGTCTGATCCAGATCGGCTAAAAACAGTGCCGTTCGCATTGTGGATGGGTGTGCGATAGCAAACTAACGTTCCTGTATAACTCCAAAAAGAGGGGCAGAGCCTCATCTATGAAGATGGACATTGCAGATGAAGGTACATTTTTTATTTTTTTACAGTCCACTAACGTTGGCTAGCTGAGTTAGCTTAGTGAAACTAGCTAGTTACTCTGTACTCGGTCTCCAAGGCAAAGGTGGTCTCTAACTAACGTTACCTTTCCAACGTCAGTTTTCAGCACATTTTCCGTCCACTGACACCCACAGTGACACCAGTTAGGGCCTGGCTAGAAGCAATCGATCATCAATGGGCTACCAGTAGCTAGCTAGACCGGGGCTAGTTAGTTATATAACCTAGCACATTTCCCCAGTACAGATAATTGATGCGGCTGCTAACACTGGCATGTTAGTCGGTTAAGCTAACGTAATGTAGCTAGCTACAGTAGCGAGGTAATCAATGAAACGTAGCTAACTCCATAGCAAGCTAGCTATTTATTAGCTGATGTCTGCTCTCATGGCTGGTGTTACCATTTATCTTGTCAGTGTAAAGCTAACTACAATATTGTTTGATTAAGCACTGGAACAATGCATTAGGTAGCTTCAAATCGATTGCTAATACAGAAGGCTGTTCTTCCTATGTGTAGGCGGTGTGTGTGTGTCGTCTTGTCTGTCTCTCTGAACCAATGGACAAACATCTTCTCTGTGTAGGGGATATATGTCGCGTGTGTCGTTCAGAGGGGACCCCAGACAAACCCTTGTACCACCCCTGTGTCTGTACTGGCAGCATCAAGTTCATCCACCAGGAATGGTGAGTGTCTCTCTCTCTCTACCTCTCTCTCTCTGTCTCTCTCTCTCTACCTGTCTCTCTCTCTGTCTTTCTCTGTGTCTCTCTCTGTGTCTCTCTCTCTCTGTGTGTCTCTCTCTGTGTCTCTCTCTCTGTCTGTGTCTCTCTCTCTCTCTCTCTGTGTGTGTCTGTACTGGCAGCATCAAGTTCATCCACCAGGAATGGTGAGTGTCTCTCTCTACCTCTCTCTCTCTCTACCTCTCTCTCTCTCTCTACCTCTACCTCTCTCTCTACCTCTACCTCTCTCTCTCTCTCTCTCTGTGTCTCTCTCTCTGTCTCTCTCTCTCTGTCTCTCTCTCTCTGTCTCTCTCTCTCTCTACCTCTCTCTCTCTCTCTCTCTCTCTCTACCTGACTCAATCACTGTCAACTCCTGTCCTGATGAATGATTGACACGGCTTGGGAACATGCAGTCATCAGGAACAATTACAAACATTGTCATTGAATTGCGACCTCAAGATTGTTTTACACTTAAGTGCACTTATTATCAGGAGTCAACTATATACTGTTTTTTTTATTTTACCTATACTGTATTATATACTGAACTAGTATTTATAATCAAACTATAGCCTAGCCCCCACACCAGCTTCCAGTACTAGCCATAGAGAAATCTACTCACTCCTCTGATATAATGGCCATAGGAGAATCACATTTGAGTCAGTAGGATGAGGTAATGTTGATTTAGACACAGCATAGGGCCTCGCTATTGCCTAAGACAGTCCTGAGGCCATTATGTTGACGCGTGTCCCAAGTGATCATCCCACTTATGTTGCTGCAATCACAGCTGTTTTCTCTGCCATGTGGATCTAACAAAGGAAAAACAATTAACAATAAAGCAAAGGATAAGGGACTGTGAGTTTCTGATCTGTCATTTATTGTGCTAGCACTAGTGATGAGAAGCAGTCGGGACACTATTGAACTACTATAATGTGGTTTACTGCCATGGTTTACCACAGCAGAAACATAATAAAAGCCTTCGGGTGTGGTTACACAGTTACTACAGGCGTGGTTACACATTTGTGGTCTGCTGAGCCGGGTACAGAAGTGCATTGGAGCACTGTGTCATCATTCCATTTCTGGTACCGTCTGCTCTGGCATAATGTCAGTGATCTCCAGAGGGCCCTGTTGGTTCACACACGATTCATCCAGATGTACAGGAAGGTAACCACGGCGTAGTTAGTTACATGGAACTTGGGGCTCCCGAGTGGCCCAGCGGTCTTAAGGCACTGCATCTTAGTGCTAGATGCATCACTACAGATCCTGGTTCGATTCCAGGCCGTATCATAACTGGCCGTGATTGGGAGTCCCATAGGGTGGCGCACAATTGGCCAAGCGTCGTCCAGGTTTGGGTTTGGCCGGGGTAGGCCGTCATTGTAAATAAGAATTTGTTCTTAGCTGACTTGCCTATTTAAATAATAAAACAATATGTAACTTGGGTTGTCTTGGTGTTATTAACATATAGTCCTAACTGGCAGTAATAACAATATCATGAGGATTCAAATCAGTGTTTTTAGGATCCTCTGTGTGTACCAGTTCTCATTCACCAGGCGTGCGTGAGACAGAAATATTAAAGAAAGCATTACGAAGTGTTAAACGTCTGAATGAGTCGACTGCTGTGGGGTATGAACAAGTCTTTTAGGGTGTTCAGTTAGTTCCTCACCTAACATTCACCACTCTTACCTCTTGTTGTTGTTTACAGTTTGGTCCAGTGGCTGAAGCACAGCAGGAAGGAGTACTGTGAATTATGCAAGCACAGATTTGCTTTCACACCAAGTAAGTACCCGTCTGTGGCATTGACCTGTCAGTCTCAGAAATGTGAGCTGTTGCAAGAGGTTGACTTCAGACTGGGATGCTCTGTCATTGAATACACTCTTAGGTAAAAAAGGGTTTTACCTGGAACGCAAAGGGGTTCTTCAAAACGTCTCAACCTCCTATTTTTGCTCTGTTATTTATAAATTATTGTCTCATCCCTCTATCTGCTCTGCTCCAGTCTACTCCCCAGACATGCCCCCCCGTCTGCCCATCCAGGACATCTGTGCTGGCCTGCTGACCAGTGTGGGCACAGCCATACGATACTGGTTTCACTACACACTGGTGGCCTTCGCATGGCTGGGGGTGGTCCCCCTCACTGCATGTGAGTAGACTGATACACACACACACACTAATGTGTCAACACTTTACTCTTAAGTAGAGTATCACTCACATAAGGACCTGTACGCTAGCGCTGTGTCCATGGTTTAATAGGATCAGAAGTGGGATTTTGGGATTTTCCCAGTTTTGTTAATCCTATTGGTGTGTTGGTTTGTGTGTCCACTGCCTACACTCTTAGGATAGGGTGGATTACAATACCAGCATTAAGCATACAGTTACTGCCCCTGCCTAAACACATTTGTCCTCAGTCCTAACCAAGATCTTCCTACCTCTTTCTTCAACATGTTCTCCCTTGGTGAGATGATGCCCATATCTCCTCTCTGTCTCTCTCTCTCTCTCTTCAGGTCGAATCTACAAGTGTCTGTTTACCGGCTCTGTGACCTCGCTCCTGACGCTGCCTTTGGACATGCTCTCCACGTGAGTCATGACGTCATATCCTCCTCCTTCGCCAATCAGACTCTACCTCCTCACCTCCTTCCTGTATCAGATCACGTCATTGTTTATTCAAGCTTATGTGTCGGCCGCCTGGCTTTGGTCAGAGCTTACAGATGTTATTGCTTTATTCCCAGTTTCCCACACACATGCAACAAGATGTGCGAGTGCTTTTTTTTGTAGATCTTTGACATTTTCACATCCGGTCTCCCTGTAGAGATAACCTGCTGGCAGACTGTCTGCAGGGCTGTTTCGTGGTGACGTGTACACTGTGTGCCTTCATCAGTCTGGTGTGGCTCAGGGAGCAGATAGTCCATGGTGGTCCCCCCCTGTGGCTGGAGCACCACCAGCAGCCCCAGCCCAACGCAGCCGGACAACAGCCCAACGAGGTAACACACATTCATCACACACACACATACACACATACATACACACACACACACACACACACACACATACACACACACACATACACACACACACATACACACACACACACACACACACACACACACACATTTACAGCCCCTCCACCCACATTGCTCCCCTGCAGGCTGCCGGTCAAGGAGCAGCTGATGAACCCCCTGCCCCTGCCAACCCCCCAGCTCACGAGGCAGAGCCAGAGCCCCCGGATGGCCCACCAGAACAGGGGGAGGAGCCAGAACTAGACAACGAGGAAGAGGAGGGGGCGGCTGCCGAAGATGTGGATGCCAACAACGGGGCTCAAGGTAGGAGACTAGGGCCAGCACTCATCAGATGACTAACATATGGCAACAGCAATACTAAAAGTTATATAGTATGAGATCTGTCTCTCCCTCTTATTTCTCCTCTCTTACTATCTTTCTCTCTCTCTCTACATCTCCTTCTCTCTCCCTCTCTTACTATTTTTCTGTCTCTACATCTCTTATTTCCCTCTCTCTCCCTCTGTCTGTAGATGATATGAACTGGAATGCTCTAGAATGGGACAGAGCAGCAGAGGAGCTCACATGGGAGAGGGTAAGACTGGTTTAGTTTCTCCAACACATCTGTCCTGAATCAAACATATGACATTGATTGACATTGACACATCCATGATTATATCATCACCTCTTAATGTCTCTCTCTTTACCTCTCAGATGCTTGGACTCGATGGCTCCTTGGTGTTCTTAGTACGTATTTATTTACACACCTAGTATGGAGTGGTATTAACACACAGAATGGAGTGGTATTAACACAGAATGGAGTGGTATTAACACACAGAATGGAGTGGTATTAACACACAGAATGGAGTGGTATTAACACACAGAATGGAGTGGTATTAACACACAGTATGGAGTGGTATTAACACACAGTATGGAGTGGTATTAACACACAGAATGGAGTGGTATTAACACACAGAATGGAGTGGTATTAACACACAGTATGCAGTGGTATTAACACACAGTATGGAGTGGTATTAACACACAGAATGGAGTGGTATTAACACACAGAATGGAGTGGTATTAACACACAGAATGGAGTGGTATTAACACACAGAATGGAGTGGTATTAACACACAGAATGGAGTGGTATTAACACACAGAATGGAGTGGTATTAACACACAGTATGGAGTGGTATTAACACACAGAATGGAGTGGTATTAACACACAGAATGGAGTGGTATTAACACACAGAATGGAGTGGTATTAACACACAGAATGGAGTGGTATTAACACACAGAATGGAGTGGTATTAACACACAGAATGGAGTGGTATTAACACACAGTATGGAGTGGTATTAACACACAGAATGGAGTGGTATTAACACACAGAATGGAGTGGTATTAACACACAGAATGGAGTGGTATTAACACACAGAATGGAGTGGTATTAACACACAGAATGGAGTGGTATTAACACACAGAATGGAGTGGTATTAACACACAGAATGGAGTGGTATTAACACACAGAATGGAGTGGTATTAACACACAGTATGGAGTGGTATTAACACACAGAATGGAGTGGTATTAACACACAGAATGGAGTGGTATTAACACAGAATGGAGTGGTATTAACACACAGAATGGAGTGGTATCTGCACGCCGAGGACGGCGTAGTATTTGCATTGAAGGGGTTGTCTGGTCTATAAGCAGTAGCACTAGGATGTAGTGAGGTGACGTTTTGCTTTGTGTCTCGTCTTCCAGGAGCATGTGTTCTGGGTTGTGTCTCTGAACACTCTCTTCATCCTGGTCTTCGGTGAGTACACAAATGAACACTAACTCCCCCTAAAGTAGCACCCTTCTTACATTGAACTAGCCAGGTATGGTGGTTGGGCCCAGTAGAAGGCTGTGGGGTTTGATGCATCACTGTTCTCTTACAGCGTTCTGTCCATACCACATTGGTCACTTCTCTGTCATGGGCCTTGGCTTTGAGGAATATGTAAGAAACATTCTCTAATACACCACTCCTGTTAAACAGTACAAATATATTGTATTTACAAAGATGATTGCATTATTTAATCGATATAGTCAAGACTGGTCTGTTTTACTTTCTGCATTCAACAAAGTTGGCCTCACCAACATGGCAAATATGGTTGAATGCTCTTGTCTTGTCCTCTAGGTCCAAGCCTCCCAATTCGAGGGCCTGATCACAACCATCGTAGGGTACATCCTGTTGGCCATGACGCTCATCCTCTGTCATGTATCCTTCCGCCTACTGACCGGGATCCCTTCCGGTGACCATGCAGTGTTTCCATGGAGACCTTTCCACTGTTTTTGTGTACAAAAGTGTGTGTTTGTCCTTAACTTGTGTCTCTCAGGGGTTCGCTGCTCTGGTCAGGTTCCAGCGGTCCCGCCGTCTACTAGGGGTCTGCTACATCGTTGTCAAGGTAACATTTCGGTTTTAAATCTAGGCTTTTCATATTATTGTAAACCCGAAACGAAGAACGACTTGACTAAAAAATGAAATCTATATGAATGACGGAAGGTCAACTTTAAAAAAAAGAAAATGTAAATCTCCCATTGACATCAATGCATGATTTTGGGAATTGCCCGAGTTTCCCCTGGGGCTTCATAGTCCCTGAGGTCATGTGTCTGTCCATGGTGTTTAACGTGGTGTGTGTTCCAGGTCTCACTGCTTGTTGTCGTGGAGATAGGAGTCTTCCCCCTCATCTGTGGCTGGTGGCTCGACATCTGCTCTTTAGTACGTATAGACGTTTCTCTCTCTCTCTCCCCCTTTTCTCTTCCAACCTTGCCCCCCCATTTCCCCCCCACCCCACTCTTTCTTTAACCGTTCCCACCTCTTCTTCCGTCCGTTCTGCAGGAGATGTTTGATGCGTCTCTGAAGGACAGAGAGCTGAGTTTTAAATCTGCTCCAGGCACCACCATGTTCCTGCACTGGCTGGTGGGAATGGTCTACGTCTTCTACTTCGCTTCCTTCATCCTCTTACTGAGAGAGGTAAGGGACAGGGATCGTGACTCCATGTCTATTTCCATATGATGGTTATTTTATCAATATTTGTGAATAAAGCAGTTAACGCCATTTCTCACATCATCAATTTGACGCGAAAATATCGCACCATATTGAACGAACAAATTGTCTGTCGACATTTTATGAAATTGTGCCGACATTTCCTGTTTCCATCAGCTCGGTCCCGCCTTTTCTTATGCATCTGTTCATTCGTCCGCTTGAATTGGCTGTATGGAAACCTGGTTATAGAGCATGTCCCAAATGGCACACTATTCCCTTTATAGTGCACTACTTTTAACCAGAGACCTATGGGCCCTGGTCAAACGTAGTGCACTATATAGGGAACATCATCAACCATGTGTAGTTAACTCGTGATTATGATTGATTGATTGTTTTTTATAAGATAAGTTTAATGCTAGCTAGCAACTTACCTTGGCTTCTTACTGCATTCGTGTAACAGGCAGTCAGTCTCCTCTTGGAGTGCAATGTAATCAGGTGGTTAGAGCGTTGGACTAGTTAACCGTAAGGTTGCAAGATTGAATCCCCGAGCTGACATGGTAAAAATCTGTCTTTCTGCCCCTGAACAAGGCAGTTAACCCACCGTTCCTAGGCTGTCATTGTAAATACGTTTTTGTTCTTAACTGACTTGTCCAGTTAAATAAAGGTGTAAAAAAAATCGGCTAACTCGGTGTCCAAAAATACAGATTTTCAATTGTTATGAAAACTTGAAATCTGTCCTAGTTAATCGGCCATTCCGATTAATCGGTCGACCTCTAATATACACACACAAAAAGTATGTGGACACCCCTTCAAATTAGTGGATTCAGCTATTTCAGCCACATCAGTTGCTGACAGGTGTATAAATCGAGTGCACCGCCATGCAATCTCCATAGACAAAAACAGTATCCGTGAGCTGTTGGCTAGAGCGCACACAAACCGTCGTTATTTAACGCAACAGTTTTATTTGAAATGCCATGGAAAATGCATTAAACTTTTGGCTTTTATTCGGTACATGAAAATGTATGCGAAAAAGTAACTTAACACTACGTCATCACGCACTGCTTATTATCCGAAAAATGTGCATACTTACTTTATGCGGATTCTAGAATATTCACTTCACACAATCTGTTACCAATTAGATGGAAGCGTAGCCATTGACTGGTTTGTTATAGTGTACTGTTGATTAATTCCTGACTATAGTGTGGTGCTGTGTTGGATCAGGTGCTGAGGCCTGGGGTCCTGTGGTTTCTGAGAAACCTGAACGATCCAGACTTCAACCCAGTCCAGGAAATGATCCACCTACCTATCTACAGACACCTCCGCAGGTTCATCCTGTCTGTGGTACGTACATCTACAGACACCTCCGCAGGTTCATCCTGTCTGTGGTACATATAGTGCATTCGGAAAGTATTCAGACCCCTTGACTTTTTCCACATTTTGTTACATTAGAGCCTTATTCTAGAATGGATTAAATAAATCAAAATGAATCTACAGACAATACCCCATAATGACATCACAATACCCCATAATGACATCACAATACCCCATAATGACATCACGATACCCCATAATGACGAAGCAAAAACAGGTAGAGAACATTTAGTTAATATTATTTTTTCAACTACAATATCACATTTCCATAAGTATTCAGACCCTTTACTCAGTACTTTGTTGATGCACGTTTGGCAGCGATTACAGCCTTGAGTCTTCTTGGGTATGACGCTACAAGCTTGGCACACCTGTATTTGGGGAGTTTCTCCCATTTTCCTCTGCAGATCCTCTCAAGCTCTGTCAGGTTGGATGGGGAGAGTCGCTGCACAGCTATTTTCAGGTCTCTCCAGAGATGTTCAATCGGGTTCAAGTCCGGGCTCTGGCTAGGCAACTCAAGGACATTCAAAGTCTTGTCCTGAAGCCACTCCTGTGTTGTCTTGGCTGTATGCTTAGGGTTGTTGTCCTGTTGGAAGGTAAACCTTCGCCCCAGTCTGGGGTCCTGAGCACTCTGGAGCAGGTTTTCATCAAGGACCTCTCTGTACTTTCCCTTGATCCTGACTAGTCTCCCAGTCCCTGCCTCTGAAAAACATCCCCACAGCATGATGCTGCCACCACCATGCTTCATCGTAGGGATGGTGCCAGGTTTCCTCCGGACGGGATGCTTGGCATTCAGTCCAAAGTGTTTAATTTTGGTTTCATCAGACCAGAGAATCTTGTTTCTCATGGTCTGAGAGTCCTTTAGGTGCCTTTTGGCAAACTCCAAGCGGGCTGTCATGTGACTTCTTTCCGCCTGGCCACACTTCCATAATTGGTGGAGTGCTGCAGAGATGGTTGTCCTTCTGGAAGATTCTCTCATCTCCACAGAGGAACTGTAGAGCTCTGTCAGCTTGACGATTGGATTCTTGGTCACCTCCCTGAGCAAGGCTCTTTTCCCCCGATTGCTCAGTTTGGCTGGGCGGCCAGCTCTAGGTAGTGTCTGGTTCCAAACTTCTTCCATTAAATGAATGATGGAGGCCACTGAGTTCTTGGGGACCTTCAATGCTGCAGAAATGTTTTGGTACCCTTCCCCAGATCTGTGCCTCAACACAATCCTGTCTCGGAGCTCTACAAACAATTCCTTCAACCTCATGGCTTGGTTTTTGCTCTGACATGCATTGTCAACTGTGGGACATTATATAGACAGATGTGTGCCTTTCCAAAATCATGTCCAATCAATTACATTTACCACAGGTGGACTCCAATCAATTTGTAGAAACATCTCAAGGATGATCAATGGAAACAGGATGCACCAGAGCTCACAATACTTGTGTACATTTTTTTAAATAGTTTTTATACATTTGCAAAGATTTCTCTTGGGTATTGTGTGTAGATTGAGGATTTCTATTTTATTTAACCCATTTTGGAAAAATGCTGTAATGTAACAAAATGTGGGAAAAGTTAAGGGGTCCAAATGCACTGTACATCTACAGACACCTCTGGCAGCAGGGTTTCCGTTGGCCCGAAAAGAATATTCCATGATTGAAATACCAAGCAATCACATGTGTAGTTAAATAATAATAATATATATATTTTTTTTAACAATGGCCAAGATTAGAGCTGCTATTTGTATTTCTGAACTGATAATTAAAATGCTCTTCCCATTTGCCATTCAAGTACAAAGGCAACTTAACAGGCTTCAGCGCGTCACAGCACTTTACAATGAACTGGAGGCAGTACGCATTTTGAATACGTACTTAGTTGTTTGAAACCTGAACGTTTTACGACATATTATGAGGCATGTCTAACCTTGCTCAAAGTAGCTTAGCCAAAATCACACCAAACATGCAGGCCATTGAAACCAGTAGTCTGTTTCTCTCATGTTCTATTGATTTTCATTGTCCAGTAGCCAAAGGCACAATCCTAGTCATATTAGCAACCAATGCTAGTTGTTACATCAATAGTCATATTAGCAACCAATGCTAGTTGTTACATCAATAGTCATATTAGCAACCAATGCTAGTTGTTACATCACTAGTCATAGTAGCAACCAATGCTAGTTGTTACATCAATAGTCATATTAGCAACCAATGCTAGTTGTTACATCAATAGTCATATTAGCAACCAATGCTAGTTGTTACATCACTAGTCATAGTAGCAACCAATGCTAGTTGTTACATCAATAGTCAAATTAGCAACCAATGATAGTTGTTACATCAATAGTCAAATTAGCAACCAATGCTAGTTGTTACATCAATAGTCAAATTAGCAACCAATGATAGTTGTTACATCAATAGTCATATTAGCAACCAATGCTAGTTGTTACATCACTAGTCATAGTAGCAACCAATGCTAGTTGTTACATCAATAGTCAAATTAGCAACCAATGCTAGTTGTTACATCAATAGTCATATCAGCAACCAATGCTAGTTGTTACATCACTAGTCATATTAGCAACCAATGCTAGTCGTTGCATCTTTAGATCTCTTCTTTCTACATTTCTAACCACTAGGCTACCTGCCGCCACATGAAACTGCTCAAAATGTGTTTTCCTCTAATTGCATTATGGGGCGAACATTGGTGCATAGCTTACTGCCTTGTATGCATTGCCACATGTATAATGTGAAGAAATAATAGCTTATCAATGTGTTATGCTAAACATTCTGATCTTTTTTACGTTTTTGGGTGTGGCCTAGGACTACTGGTTGGATGAATTATGGATCTATCGTCCCACAACTGTCCCAGAGTCTGTTTTGGACAGGTTATTTCTTTCTCGCGCAGAACGATAAGCTGACCAATAGAATAGGTCAACTGTTCTACTATGGCGGATAGTGGATTGACGTAGGCTAGTAATTTTGCTGTTTGTTACCTGTTGGATGAGGAAAAGTAAATGTGGCCAGTTATTCTAACATATCAGGTTTTGGGGAAGCTAATTTTCACCATAAAAATGCATTTCATGCATCCTCCATTTGCAGACTTGTGTAAGATATTCTACTATTCATAATGTGAAGAGTAGATTGGATAGTCATAATTTAGGCTAATAACATAACTAAATCACCGTGCGTAAAAATACTGTTGAATGCAGGGTGTAGCGACTTAGTGGGTCTAGGCTACATATCTGCTTTTGTACAGGAAAATATTGGCCTTTTTTAATAAACACATTTTATGCAATTCTGCTACACTTTATATGACTGGAGACATTAGCAGAATCTTTTTTAATACGACAAATGACAGAGAAGCCTACTCTGCTGACACTGACAAACAGATCAATAAAGACAACGTTGTCTGATCTATATATTTGGCCAACGAGAGGGGGAGATACAAATTCAATATGACGTCCCATCTAACCTGGAGGGGGAAATGATTGTCCAAAAACAAACAAGTGTCAGTTAATATGCACAGTCACTGGGGTTCTGGCCCATGTTCTCCACTGGTGCCAATGGGATAGGCTACTTTTCGCTCAATTAAGTTGATCATTTTAATAACTAAAAGACAGATTGGAGTCTTCTCTTTACAGCAATAGACAATTGTTTTCTAAACTGTTTTTCCGCGATTTTATATATTTTTTAAATATTACGATATGCCTGGCTGGGTCTCTCTGCTTTTCACTGACTGTCAAAACTCATCACACATCTTTTTGGTATTTACCACACGCTCTGCCTAAATTGCAGGCCCTTCCGACTGGGCTATGCAATTTTAAAACAATCTACATATAATACAAGTTAATGATATTCTGTGGCCAAAACATGCTGTTTGGTGTAGTAGGCTATTTAGAATTTTGGGGGAAAAAATCAGTATAGACAGGAAAAAGCTAATTAGGCTATATCATTTTGGCAATTTTAATGAAATCTACTTTAAGGAAAGCTTCCCGAGCCTTATGGATACACCACCTATATATTCTAACATCTTCTATTGGCTCATCGGAATTCGGTAAGAATGACGCACGCTGTTGCAGCCGACTGGCATGTTCTGTGAAGATGAATTACCATAAACTAAATGTGATTTCTGCCAACCGTGGGTGGACGCCCTAATCAGGCTACGCAAACAATGCATATGGCTCTTGTATATTTGTTTAATTGTCCAGCAAATAAAAATGCTGCCTCCGCAGGTTCACCCTGTCTGTGCTCCGTCCATCTACAGACAGATTTGTTGGTAAAAAGTAGTCCCAGACAGCTATGGTTCTGCTTTGATTGTGTGCTGATCATTAAAGGTGTATGATGTATGTCCTCTCCTAGGTGGTGTTTGGCTCTATCGTTCTCCTGATGTTGTGGCTGCCCATCAGGATGATCAAGCTCCTCCTCCCTGCCTTCCTGCCCTACAACGTCATGCTTTACAGGTATACTCCTTCCTCCCCTACAAATTCATGCTTTACAGGTACACTCCTTCCTCCCCTACAACGTCACGCTTTACAGGTACACTCCTTCCTCCCCTACAACGTCATGCTTTACAGGTACACTCCTTCCTCCCCTACAACGTCATGCTTTACAGGTATACTCCTTCCTGTCCTACAACGTCATGCTTTACAGGTACACTCCTTCCTGTCCTACAACGTCATGCTTTACAGGTACACTCCTTCCTGTCCTACAACGTCACGCTTTACAGGTACACTCCTTCCTGTCCTACAACGTCACGCTTTACAGGTACACTCCTTCCTGTCCTACAACGTCACGCTTTACAGGTACACTCCTTCCTGTCCTACAACGTCACTCTTTACAGGTACACTCCTTCCTGTCCTACAACGTCACGCTTTACAGGTACACTCCTTCCTGTCCTACAACGTCACGCTTTACAGGTACACTCCTTCCTGTCCTACAACGTCACGCTTTACAGGTACACTCCTTCCTGTCCTACAACGTCACGCTTTACAGGTACACTCCTTCCTGTACTACAACGTCACGCTTTACAGGTACACTCCTTCCTGTCCTACAACGTCACGCTTTACAGGTACACTCCTTCCTGTCCTACAACATCACGCTTTACAGGTACACTCACATGGCTCAATTGTGGCCAGCAATGGTCACCAACCCTGGTCCTGGAGAGCTGCTGTGTGTGCAGGTTTTTGTTCCAGCCCAGCATCAAAATGCCTAGATATAGATGTATGCCCGGTAAGTGATGTACCTTCACCCACCTCTCTCCCCCCCTCCTCTATCCTCTCTCCCCCCTCCTCTATCCTCTCTCCCCCCTTCCCTATCCTCTCTCCACCCTCCCCTATCCTCTCTCCCCCCTCCTCTATCCTCTCTCCCCCCTCCCCTATCCTCTCTCCCCCCTCCTCTCTCCTCTCCTCCAGTGATGCTCCAGTCAGTGAGCTGTCTCTGGAGCTGTTGTTACTGCAGGTGGTTCTGCCAGCTCTCCTGGAACAAGGTCACACACGCCAGTGGCTGAAAGGTCTGGTCAGGGCCTGGACTGTCAGCGCAGGATACCTACTGTGGGTCTATCCACACTACACCTATACACACTACACCTATACACACTACACCTATACACACTACACCTATACACACTACACCTATACACACTATACACTACACCTATATACACTACACCTATATACACTACATCTATACACACTACACCTATACACACTACACCTATACACACTAAACACTACACCTATATACACTACACCTATATACACTACACCTATATACACTACACCTATATACACTACACCTATATACACTACACCTATACACACTACACCTATACACACTACACCTATACACAATAAACACTACACCTATATACACTACACCTATATACACTACACCTATATACACTACACCTATATGCACTACACCTATATACACTACACCTATATACACTACACCTATATACACTACACCTATATACACTACACCTATACACACTACACCTATACACACTACACCTATACACAATAAACACTACACCTATATACACTACACCTATATACACTACACCTATACACACTACACCTATACACACTACACCTATACACACTACACCTATACACACTACACCTATACACACTACACCTATACACACTACACCTATACACACTATACACTACACCTATACACACTATACACTACACCTATACACACTATACCTATACACACTACACCTATACACACTATACACTACACCTATACACACTATACACTACACCTATATACACTACACCTATACACACTATACACTACACCTATACACACTATACACTACACCTATACACACTATACACTACACCTATACACACTATACACTACACCTATACACACTATACACTACACCTATATACACTACACCTATACACACTATACCTATATACACTACACCTATACACACTATACACTACACACAAAACACACTATACACTACACTTATACACACACTCCCAAAGTGGTCTTTCATTATAGCTACAGACCGTAACATGAAGTATATATTTGTTAGCTCACTTTCTCTACCTTCTCCTTTTCACCTCCTCTCCTCTCCCCCCTTTCAGAGACCTCCACTCTTACTTGCTCGGAGAACAGGAAGACGATGCTAACCAGCCTGTCAACAACAACCATGCTCCCGGGCACCAAAACAACAACAACGCTAACCCCGCCCCTGCTGTGGGGGAGGGGCTTCATGCAGCCCATCAGGCCATATTACAGCAGGGAGGACCAATAGGTTTCCAACCCTACCATCGGCCCCTACGCTTCCCTTTCAGGGTCAGTGCACTACACACTACCATCGGCCCCTACGCTTCCCTTTCAGGGTCAGTTATACTACACACTACCACCGGCCCCTACGCTTCCTATTCAGGGTCAGTGCACTACACACTACCATCGGCCCCTACGCTTCCCTTTCAGGGTCAGTGCACTACACACTACCATCGGCCCCTACGCTTCCCTTTCAGGGTCAGTGCACTACACACTACCATCGGCCCCTACGCTTCCCTTTCAGGGTCAGTTATACTACACACTACCACCGGCCCCTACGCTTCCCTTTCAGGGTCAGTGCACTACACACTACCACCGGCCCCTACGCTTCCCTTTCAGGGTCAGTGCACTACACACTACCACCGGCCCCTACGCTTCCTATTCAGGGTCAGTCACACTACCATCGGCCCCTACACTTCCCCTTCAGGGTCAGTCACACTACCACCGGCCCCTACGCTTCCCCTTCAGGGTCAGTCACACTTCTCCTTCAGGGTCAGTCACACTACCACCGGCCCCTACACTTCCCCTTCAGGGTCAGTCACACTACCACCGGCCCCTACGCTTCCCTTCAGGGTCAGTCACACTACCACCGGCCCCTACACTTCCCCTTCAGGGTCAGTCACACTACCACCGGCCCCTACACTTCCCCTTCAGGGTCAGTCACACTACCACCGGCCCCTACACTTCCCCTTCAGGGTCAGTCACACTACCACCGGCCCCTACACTTCCCCTTCAGGGTCAGTCACACTACCACCGGCCCCTACACTTCCCCTTCAGGGTCAGTCACACTACCACCGGCCCCTACACTTCCCTTTCAGGGTCAGTCACACTACCACCGGCCCCTACGCTTTCCCTTCAGGGTCAGACACACTACACACTATCACCGATCCTTCCACTTCCCCTTCAGGAAGCTTGAATGTACTACTTGAATGTCTCTCTCTCCTGTCTGTAGATCGTCTTGCTGATAGGGTTCATGTGTATCACCCTGCTGGTTTCCAGTCTGGTGTGTCTGACGTTACCAGGTGAGACATCAACCTTAAGTCATTGTTGGGGGAGTCGTGAACAACATGTAGTTCAACGAGTAATTTAACTATATTTTGCAGTATCTCAGTGGGAAGTTGGAACTAAATTCAAATCTTACAGTAGAGGCTGGTGGGAGGAGCTATAGGAGGACGGGGTCACTAATGGCCGGAATGGAACGGTATCAAACAGCAAAGGTATGGAAGCCACATGTTTGACTCAGTTCCATTTATTCCATTCCAGCCTTTCCAATGACCCCGTCCTCCTATAGCTCCTCCCACCAGCCTCCACGGAAATATTGGTAGTGTTTTCAGTAATTAATTACTAAAAAAATATGTAGCTAACTCCTGGAACTACACACAAGTTTATTTTTTTTGCAAAAATTAAATATGGGTAAAATAGTCAAGAATGTCCTTTTTTTTTTCGGCATTAGACTAGCCTAATTCTCACTTGAATTAAAAAATAAAATACAAATGAATAGGTTAAATTACACATTCTGTTAACATCTGACTCCGTAGTGATATGTTTAGATATGATAATTTATCACAAAGTAGTTTGTTTTCAAATGATCAGCTTATCCGACGCACCCTAACACCGGTGGGAGGTATAACATGAACAGACCAGAGGCAGTCGTTTCTTTTCTTTTGTATCGTTTACTAAACAGGTCTTCTTTCACCCGAGTAAATAACTCCAGTACAGGCAACGTCCAACGCTGAAACACCAGCGTAACAAAACACAAACTAATCCGTTGACCAAAAGGCCGTGGCCGAAAAGAGAACGCAAAACAACAAATGGCTACTCCTGTCTTTAGACTGTCGTCTAGACAACAGCTACAGGGGGAACACTTCTCTCTACCTAAAGCCTGCCTTGATTGACAGAGAGACAGACCAGTCACAGAAGCTTTCTCTGAGGTAGGAAAAACTGACTTTCTCACAGGTCCCCCGCCTCTACTCCCCATCCTCACCCAGCTCCTCTCCTGGCACACCGATATAGAGGAAGACGCAAAGCAATTAGTGGGCCCAGGTGTGTACTAATTGGCTTTACACTGAGTACCTATCCCCTGAGGAGGGTGCTGTCGCATCGTCTTCCTCCGGCTGGTCACTGAACTCTCACATTTAGTTCAGTAAAACTATATGTTTCTTAAGGGTAGCTAGACTTCTTCCAGTGGTCAGTAATTGGTAGCTTGGTAAACTATATGTTTCTTAAGGGTAGCTAGACTTCTTCCAGTGGTCAGTAATTGGGAGCTTGGTAAACTATAATTTCAGAGTAGCATCCCCAACACTGACCTCTCATCTACCGACACCTTAGTATTGTTTTAAAGCTAATTGAACTGCGCGGAAATAAGTGGACTTATTTCATCTCAATACTGGAGTACTTCTTCAGGAATCTCACCTGGAATGACTAACCTGAATGTTTCGAAAGGACACTAAAAGCCATGGTTCTGTTTTTAATGTTGTTTGTTGCAGTGTTTGCGGGCCGTTGGCTGATGTCATTCTGGACAGGCAGCTCGAAGATCCATGAGCTGTATACAGCAGCGTGTGGTCTGTACGTGTGCTGGCTGTCCATCCGCGGTGCCACCGTGCTGTTGGCCTGGATGCCCCAGGGACCCACCATCATCATGGTCAAAGTCCAGGAGTGGAGCCTCATGGTAAGAGTCAGAGGGTTTTCCTTAATGGAAGCCTCTCGTGCAAATTCAGTTAAGTGTGGCAGCCGGCCTTGAATGAAGCCTGTTGTGTCTATGTACGCTGACGACTCAACAGTCAACTAAAACGGAGAGCTCCAGTCACTTTTAGAATGGGTAACTAGCAGTAGGCTGCCGCTAAGTATCTCAACTAAAATCATCATTTTGGAGACAAATCACTCGCTCAACGCTAAACCTTGTTTACACCCATTGTTGAATAATGTGGCTATTGAGCAAATTGAGGAGACGACTGCTAGGTGTAACCCTAGATAGCAAGCTTTCATCGTCAAAACATAACGACTCAATGGTTGCTAAAAATGGGAAGAGGTCTGTCCATGATAGGGTGTTGCTCTGCCTTGACATCTCAGTTGACCAGACATGTCCAACAGGCCTAAGTTTTGTCACACCTTGAATACTGCCCAGCTGTGGGGTCATGTGTAGTTTCACCTGGACTACTGCCCAGCTGTGGGGTCATGTGTAGTTTCACCTGGACTACTGCCCAGCTGTGGGGTCATGTGTAGTTTCACCTGGACTACTGCCCAGCTGTGGGGTCATGTGTAGTTTCACCTGGACTACTGCCCAGCTGTGGGGTCATGTGCGGCAGAGAAGGAAATAGGTCAATTGCAGTTGGTCCAGAACAAAGCAGCACGTATCTCACTGAGACGTACACGGAGGGAATGTGTCAGGAACGTGCATGTCAGTTTCTACTGGCTCAAAGTTGAGGAGAGATTGACTGCATCACTTTTGGTCTTGGTGTTGATGTGTTGAAGGTACCGAACGCTCTGTTCATGCAGTTGGCAACACAGTTCACACCCTCATCGGTACAACACAAGACATGCAACCAGAGGTCTCTTCACAGTGCCCAGGTCCAGAACAGAGGCTGGGAAACACACAGTATTAAATAGAGCCATGACTACATGGAACTCTCTGGTAACCCAGGTAACTCAAACTAGCAATAAAACCAGTTTCAAAACACAGACAACAGAACACCTTACTGCACAAAGGGGACTGTGAAGAGACAGACATTTTATGTGTCTTGTATTGTCATTTGTGCTGTATGTATTACAGCTAGGTATTGTTTGTATGTACTGATATATAGACTGTGATGTTTTTGATGTGTGTTTCAGTCCTTAACTCTATTCTGTACTATGTGTCATGTTTCATGTGGACCCCAGGAAGAGTAGCTAATGCTTTTGCAGCGGCTAATTGGGATCCTAATAATGACCAAATCCACTTTTCTGGAAGTCTGTATAGTAGGTTGTACTAGTTATGGAGATGGCTGTATGTCCAGGGTTAATATCTTCATTCCATTATCATTTATATTTCAACATCCAATCATGTCTTACCTTTAATGTTGTGTGTGTGTGTAGATTCTGAAGACCCTTGTCGTAGCGTTGCTGGTGGCTGGTGTTATCCCTCTACTATTGGGCCTGCTGTTTGAGCTGGTCATCGTTGCTCCCCTACGCGTTCCTCTGGACCAGACGCCTCTCTTCTACCCCTGGCAGGTACTGTGTGTGTGTGTAGTGGCAAAGGTCACTGGTTTTTATATGGTGTGTAGTGGTAAAGGTCACTGGTTTTATCTTGTGTGTGTGTGGTAGTAAAGTTCACTGGTTTTTATATGGTATCGTGTGTGTGTGTGTGTGTGTGGGGTAGTAAAGTTCACTGGTTTTTATATGGTATCGTGTGTGTGTGTGTGTGTGTGTGTGTGTGGGGTAGTAAAGTTCACTGGTTTTTATATGGTATCTTGTGTGTAATAGTAAAGATCACTGTTTTATCTGGTGTGTGTAGGACTGGGCTCTGGGGGTGCTCCATGCCAAAATCATCGCTGCCATCACCCTCATGGGTCCACAGTGGTGGCTGAAGACTGTCATAGAACAGGTGTGTTATCCTACACCACGTCGTTATCACTTCGACAATGATCAATCTCACACGAAGTTTGACCAACTCTTTCCGTTGTTACTAATTGAACTGCTCGGCATCTGACCGTAAGGCCAGTGGATAGTGCATAGGGCTCAGTACATCACTGGGGCCAAACCTCCTGACATCCAGGACCTCTATACCAGGCGATGTCAGAGGAAAGCCCAAAAAATAGTCGAAGGCTCCAGCCACCCAAGTCATAGACTGTTCTCTCTGTTACCGCACGGCAAGCGGTACCGGAGCGCCAAGTCTCAGACCAAAAGGCTTCTTAACAGCTTCTACCTCCAAGCCATAAGACTCCTGAATTAATTAATCAAATGGCCACCTGGACTATTTCCATTTGTTTTTACACTGCTGCTACTCGCTGGTTATTATCTATGCATAGTCACTTTACAAATGACCTTGACAAACCTGTCCCCGGCACACTGACTCGGTACCGGTGCCCACTGTATATAACCTCGTTATTATTATGTCATTTTCTTCCGTTACTTATTATTGTTTTCACTTTAGTTTAGTTTTGTAAATATTTTCTTAACTCTATTTCTTGAACTGCATTGTTGGTTAAGGGCTTGTAAGTAAGCATTTCACGGTAAGGTCTACTATACCGGTTGTAATTCAGCATTTCACGGTAAGGTCTACTACACCGGTTGTAATTCAGCATTTCACTGTAAGGTCTACTACACCGGTTGTATTCAGCATTTCACGGTAAGGTCTACTACACCGGTTGTATTCAGCATTTCACGGTAAGGTCTACTACACCGGTTGTATTCAGCATTTCACGGTAAGGTCTACTACACCGGTTGTATTCAGCATTTCACGGTAAGGTCTACTACACCGGTTGTATTCAGCATTTCACGGTAAGGTCTACAACACCGGTTGTAATTCAGCATTTCACGGTAAGGTCTACTACACCGGTTGTATTCAGCATTTCACGGTAAGGTCTACTACACCGGTTGTATTCAGCATTTCACTGTAAGGTCTACTACACCTGTTGTATTCAGCATTTCACGGTAAGGTCTACTACACCTGTTGTATTCAGCATTTCACGGTAAGGTCTACTACACCGGTTGTATTCGGCGCTTGTGACAAATAACGTTTCCCCCTACGTCAGGGGTGTCAAACTCAAATACCCAGTGGGCCAAAATGTAAAACCTGAACAAAGTCACGGGCCAACATTGAACAAATTAACCTTTTAATATGGACCCAAACAAGTTTTGCTTTAACACTGAATATGGAACAAGCATCGCTTATTACCATACAATATATAATTTAATAGTGGAGACATGCAAAATCGAATTTCAAATGAAAAAACACATCAATGGCATTCATTTATTAAATAAATAAAATTTCAATAAAAATTGTATGCCTCTTTTCTATTTGCAGCCTTCTGATTTAAATACCAAAATAAACTTTTTCCACTGGCTAATAATTTTACAAATAAAATGATAATAAATCAATCAACCATTCAAGCCCATGCCTTGTAGCAAGAAAAAGTGCATAAAGAAAACGTTAATTATTGCACACTGGTCTAATCTGATGTGCCCAAGCCAGATACCTGGCATCTCTTCTTGGATGCTAGTTCATCAATGTCTGGGCTCAAGCTCTGAGCTGAAGAAATCCTCAGTATCGAGCGAAGATGTTCATCAGTCAGACGTCTCCTGTGAGTTGTTTTGGTCATCTTCATCGAGGAGAAAAGTTGCTCGCATAGATAAGTGCTGCCGAACATGGGGAGCATCTGAGCAGCTTGGGTGCGGAGCTGAGGCATTGTGTCAGGGATGAACCGTGGAAACTGTGCGGCGCCCACAGCATCATACTTTGACTTCAGCGTGTCGTTGCACTGGAGTTCAATCAGCTCCATTTGGATGTTGGTTGGTGCATTTTCCACATCAACTGCGAAGGGATTACTAAGCAGTTCAAACTTGCATTTCTGGGCATCGAAGTCGGCAAATCGCCGGCTAAACTCAGCGGCGAGAACACTGAGTTTTTCAGCAAACTGTGCGCATGGGAACACGGCGGTAGAGATCTGCGCTTTTATGGATTGGCAGCAGGGAAAATGGCAAGGGAGTTCCTTGCAGCATCTGATTCTCCCACAGGCACAGTTTAGTTTTGAAGGCCCTCACTGCAGCGTACATGTCTGTGATGATGCGCCCCCGCCCCTGATGCTGCAGGTTCAGCGCATCGAGATGGCTCGAGATGTCACAGAGAAAGGCCAGCTCACACAGGAACTTTTGCTCCCGGAGCTCTGCTGTATCCTTCCCTTTGGTTTCCAGGAATTGACATATTTCCTCACGCAGCTCGAAACCTCTGTTCAGTACTTTTCCTCTGCTTAGCCATCTCACCTCTGTGTGATACGGCACATCTGCGTATTCCGAACCACACTCCTCCAGAAAAGATTTAAACTGGCGGTGATTTAGACCTTTTGGCTCTTATAAAGTTAACTACCTGTTACTGTGGTCATAACATGTTCCATCTTTAGGGCTTTGGCACACAGTGCTTCCTGATGTATGATGCAGTGGTAAACAGTTAGCTCACCTGCACAGTTCTCTTCCCGCATCTTCTCCCGAACCATGCCCACCAGTCCACTCTTTTTACCGCACATCGCTGGCGCACCATCTGTCGTTAATCCAACGAGTTTATCCCACGGCAGCTTTATTTCAGTTACACATTTGGAAACCTCCTCAAAGATTTCCTTTCCTGTGGTTGTGCCATGCATTGATTTGAATCCTAATAGCTCCTCCGTAACACACAGATTTGAGTCCACTCCACGGATGAAGACTGACAGCTGAGCAGTATCAGATGCGTCGCAGCTCTCATCCACAGCGAGGGAGAACGCAACAAAATCTTTTCCCTTTTCCATCAGCTGGTCATACAGATTGGTGGCAAGATCACATGTGCGATCAGCTACTGTGTTCCTGCTCAGGCTCACGTTTGAAAATGCTTGTTTTTTCTCTGGGTATACGAGGTCACAAACCTTCATCATGCACTTTTTCATGAACTCTCCCTCATTAAAGGGCCGGGCTGATTTTGCGATCTCTGCTGCCACTATATAACTAGCCTTTACAGCAGCCTCGCTTTGTGATGTGGCTTTTTTAAACATATTCTGTTGTGAAACCAAACTTCTTTTCATCTCCTCTACTTTCTGGCTCCTTTGAGTCATGTCCAGGTCCTTGTATTTGTCATGGTGTTTCGTTTCATAGTGTCGTCTAATGTTGTACTCCTTACTTACAGCCACGTTGACTCCACAAACAAGACAAACAGGTTTGTCTTTTACATATGTAAACAGATATTCTGCCTCCCACTTGTCCAGAAAGCTCCTGTTTTCTGCCTGTCTTTTCGCCATTTTTGGGAAGGGTTAGCTCGCTGACAGTTGTAGCGTCTATGTTGCTATGACTACTGTCACAGAGGAGAGAGCGTTTCTGGGTCCTGTCCTGATTGGCGCGCGAAAACAGCAGAGCATTATGGGATTCGTAGTATTAGTGGTGAATGCGCTGTATAATACCGGCGGGCCAGCTCTAGTAGTAATTTGGTATTGTCTCGCGGGCCAAATATAATTACCCCGCGGGCCAAATTTGAGTTTGACACCCATGCCCTACGTGAACAATAGATTTTGACCCTGTGTAAAGTGACCGGCGAGGGGTAACGTTGCCACCTCTCCTCCTGTCAGGTGTATGCTAACGGCATCAGGAACATCGACCTCCATTTCATCATCTGTAAGCTGGCTGCCCCTGTCATCTCAGTGCTGCTGCTGTCCCTGTGTGTCCCCTACGTCATAGCAGCCGGGGTCGTACCTGCCGTAGGTCAGTCAACAGTGTGTGTGTGCAGTGTGTGTGTGCACGTGTTTGTTTGTTTCCATGTTCATGTGTTCATGTGGGAAGTGTTTGCATGCACACTTGTGGGTGAGTATGAAGTGTTCAGCTCTAACTCTACTAATAGATCTGTTCTCCTCCTGGTTTGGCAGGTGTGACTCCAGATATAACTCTACTAATAGATCTGTACCCCTCCGGGTGTGACTCCAGATATAACTCTACTAATAGATCTGTACCCCTCCTGGTGTGACTCCAGATATAACTCTACTAATAGATCTGTACCCCTCCTGGTGTGACTCCAGATATAACTCTACTAATAGATCTGTGCCCCTCCTGGTGTGACTCCATATATAACTATACTAATAGATCTGTACCCCTCCTGGTGTGACTCCAGATATAACTCTACTAATAGATCTGTACCCCTCCTGGTGTGACTCCAGATATAACTCTACTAATAGATCTGTGCCCCTCCTGGTGTGACTCCAGATATAACTCTACTAATAGATCTGTACCCCTCCTGGTGTGACTCCAGATATAACTCTACTAATAGATCTGTTCCCCTCCTGGTGTGGCAGGTCTGTCAGGTGTGTCAGGTGTGACTCCAGAGATGCAGATTCTGATTCAGAGGAGGATCTACCCGTTCCTCCTGATGGTGGTGTCCATCATCGGCATCCTCTCCTTCCAGATACGACAGTTCAAACGTCTCTACGAACACATCAAGAACGACAAGTAAGCACCCACCCCTATCTCCATACCTGGCCTGTTCCTAAACAGCTCCATGTATAGGGATAGTACAACCCTGGTCCCAGGGAGTTTCAGGATATGCAGGCTTTTGTTCCAGCCCAGCACTTCCACATCTGATATGAACTATTCAAGGTCTTGATCTGCAGCTGACACACAAACTAGGTAAATGCTCTAGTATTGTGATTGACATGTGACTGTTTTTTAACCCCTGTGTACTCTTTGCCTTCCTGCAGGTACCTGGTTGGCCAGCGGCTTGTCAACTACGAACGCAAGGCTAGGGGAACCAGCTCTGTCCCGCCCCCTAACTCTATCCCAGAGTAGTCAAGTTTGCTTTTGGAAACCACCCATCTCGTGTTCTCCCTCCCCCTCTCTCTCACCCTCCCTCCCCCTCTCTCTCTCCCTCCCCCTCTCTCTCTCCCTCCCTCCCCCTCTCTCTCTCCCTCCCTCCCCCTCTCTCCCTCCTTCCCCCTCTCTCCCTCCTCCCTCCCCCTCTCTCCCCCTTCCCTCTCCTCTCTCTCTCCTTCCCCCCTCCCTCTCCTCTCTCTCTCCTTCCCCCCTCCCTCTCCCCCCCCCCCCTCCCCCTCCCCCTCCCTGTCATGTTCATGCCTTGCTAAGTGTTAAGTGCAGCCTGAGGATTGTACATATGTAAATACTTTGGATGCAGACTTGTCTGAAATTGGACAGATTTGGATTAATGCAATGACCATTGTACATCTTAAGTGTATGTATATTAATTTATTAAATCAAACTGACAATTTGTTTCTGTCTTGTTGTTTATCATGAAGAAGAAGAAGAACAAAAAAAACATTTTAAAAAATGTTGAGTGGTGGTGTCATAGTTTCATCCTTTGGGACAAGTTGAGATTCCAGTATTATTCCAAACTCCTCTTTTAGTATGTCAGGTATCTCTTCATCAGTCAGCTCTCTGCTGGCTTTAGTCACAGTCCCAGCTTCATCTGAGGGAAACTGGGTGGTGATGAGTTTATGGCCCATGTAGGTGAGCCTCCCGGTAGGCTTCAGCATGGAGCAGAGAGACTTGCAGAAGAAGATGGAGCTAGGGGAGCTCTGATGGTAGTCACACATCTCTATGAAGTCTCCTCTGTGTCTTGTGTCCAGAGTGAACTTGTATAGCTCAGTCCAGAGCCCAGTTTCTCTCTCTTCATCTTGCCACTCCAGAAAGTGCATCTCTCCCGCTCGTCTGATCCTGTACACTCTGTGGCCCTGCTTCTGAGGTTCTTCCGTCTCTAAGGACATGGGGAGCTCGAACCCTGATCCACCAAATGCCACGTCGCACAGCCACCGATGCCCCTCGAGCGTCACCATGGAGATGAAGTGGTCGAACGGCGGGCCGTACCACCCTGTGATGGCGTCTCTCACTTGGCCCGCTAGGATGGTGACGTCGAATCCCATTTCCGACAGAAGCCAGGAGAACAGACCGTTATTCTCGAAGCAGAACCCTCCGCGGCGGTGATGAACGATTTTATCATAGAGGTGCGGGAGTTCGAGTCGTACGCGCCCCCCGCTGTGGATGGTGAGGTTCTCGAAAGGGATAGTCCTCAGATGACAGCGGTGTACACGCTGGAGCGCGTCCAAGGTCGGCGTTGGCAACGCTGGTCCCTCATACCCAATGCGTAGAAAATACTTCTGAACATCCATTTCTAATCGAGAACTTTCTAATCGAAAATGTTTTTAAAAAGTTTTAAAAAGTAAAATATTTCGTTCACTTTATACAAAATACGATGTATCTTTAAGAACAATGTCGATGGGAAGATATGCTATGCCTGGGATTTTTAAAATAGATTAGGCGAAATCTGCAGTTTCTGCGGTGTGTAGGATATTCCTTTCAATTTGCTTTCAGTCCTGCCAAAGGTTAGTAAACGGACGTGCTGCCTCCTGGCGGACACACAAATCATTCATTAGTGATTTGGAAAGAATAGTCCAAGCAGACTGAACGCTAATAAAGCAAGCAGGTATTGTAGGTCCAGGTCTAAAAATCATATAATATACAATCCTAATTAAAGAGACGCCTAGATTAGTAGAATATGTCTAGGGACCTGATTAAGGTTAATTTAACAAAGGCATCCAAAATCGAAACTAGAAATCAAGAGATTAACAAAAGTTGGAACTCCAAAGCTTCTCCTTTTATTTTATTTCCGGGCCAGGGCTTATTCATTACCGTTTAACAACCAGACGGAAGCAAACAGAAAGGGACCTACCATTGCATGTAATCGGTTGCGCAACAGAGAGAATATTTTGCAACAGAATCGGCGTAATGAATACACCCCAGATAAACTAGCGCCGAATACAACAGGATGTAAAAACTTACATATATACTATATATATATATATAAGTGTGGGACACTTGCACACTCTACCGGGAGACGAAGGGAAATGCACAGGGGAGTGTGGTCGGTGACGTCACGCAAACTCTCCCATTGAGTGGAGACGTTTGAACACATTTCTACTATTTATGTCTTTAAAATTAGATTTTAAACCTAACTTAAACCTCAGTGCTAACCTTAAATTGAGACCCCCCCCCCCCCCCCCAAAAAAAAAAAAAAATATATATACTTCATGTATTTTTACGTTATAGTAGTGCTAATTTCCCGGAACAACTCAGCGAGATGGGGTGGGTGGGGGTATCCGGGGGGCTCAGAGGTACCGGAACACAATGAGGAAAAAAGTGTCCAAAACACCATGGCAGCCAAGTAGCCTACTATCTATGGAGGTGAAACGGGACAGCACTCTCCAAGTAGCCTACTATCTATGGAGGTGAAACGGGACAGCAGTCTCCAAGTAGCCTACTATCTATGGAGGTGAAACGGGACAGCAGTCTCCAAGTAGCCTACTATCTATGGAGGTGAAACGGGACAGCACTCTCCAAGTAGCCTACTATCTATGGAGGTGAAACGGGACAGCACTCTCCAAGTAGCCAACTATCTATGGAGGTGAAACGGAACAGCAGTCTCCAAGTAGCCTACTATCTATGGAGGTGAAACGGGACAGCACTCTCCAAGTAGCCTACTATCTATGGAAGTGAAACGGGACAGCACTCTCCAAGTAGCCTACTATCTATGGAGGTGAAACGGGACAGCACTCTCCAAGTAGCCTACTATCTATGGAGGTGAAACGGGACAGCACTCTCCAAGTAGCCTACTATCTATGGAGGTGAAACGGAACAGCAGTCTCCAAGTAGCCTACTATCTATGGAGGTGAAACGGGACAGCACTCTCCAAGTAGCCTACTATCTATGGAGGTGAAACGGGACAGCACTCTCCAAGTAGCCTACTATCTATGGAGGTGAAACGGGACAGCACTCTCCAAGGTGCTAAATTATTCAAAGTATTTTAGAATTCACTGCAGTATGTCCACATACTTGAGTATAGCGGCGTTTACACAAGTCCAAATTTCGTATAGCCCAATTTTCTAGACATCAATGTACAACAAACTGCTTAGAAGACACTGCAAAACACCCGCTGTGGGGTTCACAAGACCCGAATTTCAAATAATTTTCAAGACATCGATGTAGCAGTAAAACATATGGCGCAATATCGGAATATAACTGACTACAAATGAAATAAATCAATGTAGGCTACAGAAGAACACACACATGAGAATATATAGGCCTGCCTATGTGGTAATATGAAGCACATATCAAGCTTACAAGTTAAAGGGAAAAATGTCCTGCCTTAGTTTTCAAAACCACCCACAATTACTCTCCCCGTGTCAAGTCCATTTAACTCCTGAGAGTCAACTTCTTGCTCAAAGCCATGAGCGGGCTTGTGGCTGTGATGTTTATAACCTCCTTCTAAGGCTGTTCTGAAGACTGGCTGGGCCTGTGGCTGTGATGTTTAACCTCCTTCTAAGGCTGTTCTGAAGACTGTCTGGGCCTGTGGCTGTGATGTTTAACCTCCTTCTAAGGCTGTTCTGAAGACTGTCTGGGCATGTGGCTGTGATGTTTAACCTCCTTCTAAGGCTGTTCTGAAGACTGTCTGGGCATGTGGCTGTGATGTTTAACCTCCTTCTAAGGCTGTTCTGAAGACTGTCTGGGCATGTGGCTGTGATGTTTAACCTCCTTCTAAGGCTGTTCTGAAGACTGTCTGGGCATGTGGCTGTGATGTTTAACCTCTTTCTAAGGCTGTTCTGAAGACTGTCTGGGCCTGTGGCTGTAATGTTTAACCTCCTTCTAAGGCTGTTCTGAAGACTGTCTCGGCATGTGGCTGTGATGTTTAACCTCTTTCTAAGGCTGTTCTGAAGACTGTCTGGGCCTGTGGCTGTAATGTTTAACCTCCTTCTAAGGCTGTTCTGAAGACTTTGGCTGTAGTTTCTATCTTTTGTTCCATCTTCTTCGTCTTGAGTGTTAACCTGGGTGTCCTCTTTAGCCTTGTCTACAAGGCTTGCTGCCACAAAATGCGCCTTGGTTCAGGCATGTTCAAAAATCTTTTTACTGAGGGCTGCATAGGATGGTGCATAGGATGGTCATTTACTGTACACTCCACCCACTCTTTTGATAGTTGAATCCCTCCAGTTGTTTCTAGACACAAGCGCCATACCTTTTTGCATGTTGTACAGCCCAACCCCATGACAAGCCAGGGGTTAAACTTTTGCTTTGTAGGTGGATGCACTGCCCCCCTCCCCCCAGCTCCCCGTCTCCCTCTCCCACTGAGTCTAACTCACTAGCAGGCCTACTAGCTAGTGGAGGTGCCAGTGGTCATGCTGAACTGGCGGGATTAGCATCGGCATCAGGAACAGTTTGCCCCTCACTCCTTTCCTCCGGCACTGACAGTTCTCTGGCTTGTTCTGGATTCAATTCACCATCTTTCTCTGGATTTTTGGCTTGAAAAATGTTAAACTCGATTGCCTTTTCTTATACATTTTTTATTTGGCTTTCCCACACTTCAGATTCAGTAGGGACATGACTAGACTAGGCAACGTGACGTGACATGATTACGTTGTGACCTAACACTGATAGTTTTTATTAGAATGTCTACCGTGCGAACAGTGAAATAATTCATCAATCATGCTGCGAGAGGTCAAGTCAAATCTGAGTGGTACCGGATCTGGGCAAATAGGTCCCGGAACAAACCAAATCAAATCTGACTGGTACCGGATCTGGGCAAATAGGTCCCGGAACAAACCAAGTAAAATCTGAGTGGTACCGGATCTGGGCAAATAGGTCCCGGGAACAAACCAAGTCAAATCTGAGTGGTACCGGATCTGGGCAAATAGGTGTCCCGGAACAAACCAAGTCAAATCTGAGTGGTACCGGATCTGGGCAAATAAGTGCCGGAACAAACCAAGTCAAATCTGAGTGGTACCGGATCTGGGCAAATAGGTCCCGGAACAAACCAAGTCAAATCTGAGTGGTATCGGATCTGGGCAAATAGGTGTCCCGGAACAAACCATGTCAAATCTGAGTGGTACGGGATCTGGGCAAATAGGTCCTGGAACAAACCAAGTCAAATCTGACTGGTACCGGATCTGGGCAAATAGGTCCCGGAACAAACCAAGTCAAATCTGAGTGGTACCGGATCTGGGCAAATAGGTCCCGGAACAAACCAAGTCAAATCTGACTGGTACCGGATCTGGGCAAATAGGTCCCGGAACAAACCAAGTCAAATCTGAGTGGTACCGGATCTGGGCAAATAGGTCCCGGAACAAACCAAGTCAAATCCGAGATGTTCCTGATCCTGTTCTGGCAGGATACAGCTCAAATGAAGCACTGGTGCCATCTAGTGGAAACCCTTCAGATGGGAGAGTAAAGATGGCGCCCACCCACATACTGCAATGCTGTCAACAGGGCTTAGCTTGGATACCTGTGGTTTTTGTCGTCCTAGTCATATGTTGATGATATTAGAGACCGTGTGAGGATATGACGGATCCGAGTGACTTGGTGTATAGAGAGAAGAGGAGAGGTCCTAGAAGCGTGCAGAGCCTGAGATGCCCCTGAGAGGGTCGAGAGGAGGATCTGATGGTTCACGATGTCCAAGGCAGCGGATAGATCTAGGAGGATGAGAACAAAGGAGAGATTCAGCTTTTGCAGTGCGGGGGAACCTCGGTGGCACACGCAAACACACACACACACACTCAGTTCAGAGTCAATTATGAAACTACTACAAAATGCAACCCTTCGTAGACCTGAATGTTTTGACTGTGTTTCCTGCAATGTGTCTCTGACTGGGACTGTGTGTGGCTCTTGCAGTCCTCTACATAGTGTTCTTCCACCTGTCCATCATGTTTGTGTGGTCCTACTAGAACACCATCTTAACCAGTCCTGCCAACCTCTCCAAAGAGATACCTTTCCTTTAGATACCTGCCCTGAAACATCTTCAATGATGTGTAAGTCTACTGTTGAAGTAAGGTCATAACTCAACTTCGTTTTTGACTCTCTCTCTCTCTCTCTCTCTCTTCAATTCTAAAGGGGCTTTATTGGCATGGGAAACATATGTTAACATTGCCAATGAAAGTGAAATAGATAATAAACAAAAGTGAAATAAACAATAACAAATGAACAGTAAACATTACACTCACAAAAGTTTCAAAGGAATAGACATTTCACATTTCATATTATGTCTATATACAGCGTTGTAACGACGTGCAAATTGTACAAAAAGGAAAATAAATAAACATAAATATGGGTTGTATTTACAGTGGTGTTTGTTCTTCACTGGTTGTCACAAATCTTGCTGCTGTGATGGCACACTGTGGTATTTCACCCAATAGATATGAGAGTTTATCAAAATTGGATTAATCAAAGTCTTTCTTTCAGGGTGAACAACTGTGTGGGATATTTCTGTTTGTTCATTGCAGCCACGTACTGCAGTATTCCATCAAGTTCTGGACAGGGAGTAATGATTTCCCATCTCCTCCAGCCCTCAGTCTGTTCACATGTTGCCTCCCCTCTGACCCCCCCTTTCTCTCTCTCTCCATCACACACAGACATGATTATTGTCCCCCGGTCTGTCCGTTCATTTCTACCATGCCCCCCCCCCCCCCCCCCCCCCCCTTCCTCTCCGTTCATGTCTACCATGCCTTCCTGTCCCCCCCCCCTTCCTTCCTCTCTGTTCATGTCTAGCATGCCTTCCTGTCCCCCCCCCCCTTCCTTCTTCTCTGTTCATGTCTACCATGCCCTCCTGTCCCCCCCCTCTTCCTTCCTCTCTGTTCATGTCTACCATGCCTTCCTGTCCCCCCCCCCCCCTTCCTTCCTCTCTGTTCATGTCTACCATGCCCCCCTGTCCCCCCCCCCTCCTTCCTCTCCGTTCATGTCTACCATGCCCTCCTGTCCCCCCCCTTCCTTCTTCTCTGTTCATGTCTACCATGCCCTCCTGTCCCCCCCCTCTTCCTTCCTCTCTGTTCATGTCTACCATGCCTTCCTGTCCCCCCCCCTTCCTTCCTCTCTGTTCATGTCTTCCATGCCCCCCTGCCCCCCCCCCCCTCCTTCCTCTCCGTTCATGTCTACCATGCCTTCCTGTCCCCCCTCCTTCCTTCTTCTCTGTTCATGTCTACCATGCCCTCCTGTCCACCCCCTTCCTTCCTCTCTGTTCATGTCTACCATGCCTTCCTGTCCCCCCCCCTCCTTCCTCTCCGTTCATGTCTACCATGCCCTCCTGTCCCCCCCCCCACTCCTTCCTCTCCGTTCATGTCTACCATGCCCTCCTGTCCACCCCCTCCTTCCTCTCTGTTCATGTCTACCATGACCTCCTGTCCCCCTCTCCTTCCTCTCTGTTCATTTCTACCATGCCCTCCTGACTTTGCCACCCCCCTGCTCCTCTGTTCTCCTCTGTCCTCCTCACCTACAGTCCCACCGTGAAGCGTTTTGGACTTCTAACCCCTTTTAAACACGGTGTTTAATGTGGGCTGAGATAGAGAGGTGTTTGTGAGACAAGGGCAGATCCCAAATGTGGAGTCCGAATGGTAATCATTTCTTTAAAATACTTAATTGTGAGGCTAAATATAAGGGCTGGATATGCAGACAAAAATCTGATTTTTTTGCAGGGGTCTCGGGACTGACAGGGTTAACACACTTTCTCTCTTTCACCCCCTCACATACACATGGTTAGCAGATGATATTGCGAGTGTAGCGAAATGATTGTGCGTCTAATTCCGACCGTGCAGTAATATCTAACAAGTAATCTAACAAATACCAACCTTTCCCCCTCTCATTCGCTCGCTCTCTCTCTCTACCCTACGTCTCTCTCCCCTATCCTACCACCCACCCTCCCTCCTCTCTCTCTCTCTCTCTCTCTCTCTCTCTCTCCCTCCCTCCCTCCCTCCCTCCCTCCCTCCCTCCCTCCCTCTCTCCTCTCCCCCTCCCTCTCTCCCCCTCCTTCCCCCCTCTCTTCCCCCTCTCTTCACCTCCCTCTCTCTCCCCCTTACTCTCTCTCCCCCTTACTCTCTCTCCCCCTCCCTCTCTCTCCCCCTCCCCCTCTCTCCCCCTTCCTCTCTCCCCCTCCCTCTCTCTCCCCCTCTCTTCCCCTCCCTCTCCTCTCCCCCTCCCTCTCTCTCCCCCTCCTTCCCCCCTCTCTTCCCCCTCTCTTCACCTCCCTCTCTCTCCCCCTTACTCTCTCTCCTCCTCCCTCTCTCTCCCCCTCCCCCTCTCTCCCCCTTCCTCAGAGGCATTCAAAGCTCCACAGGAAGAAGTTCTGGCAGCTACCCATCTTCACCAGGTTGGAGGGAGGGAGGGAGGGATGAGGTGGTGGGAAGGAGGAAATCTGAATCAGATGTATGGATGTGCACTACTTGTAACAACCAGTCTCTAAACCAGAGTGTCTTCTCTCTGCCGGTGTGGTGTGATGTGGTACTGTGTGGTGTGGTACTGTGTGGTGTGGGATTTGGTGTGGTGTGATACTGTGGGATGTGGTACTGTGGGATGTGGTACTGTGTGGTGTGATGTGGTGTGGTGTGGTACTGTATGGTGTGGTGTGGTGTGGTGTGGTACTGTATGGTGTGGTGTGGTACTGTATGGTGTGGTACTGTATGGTGTGGTGTGGTGTGGTGTGGTACTGTGTGGTGTGATGTGGTACTGTGTGGTGTGATGTGGTGTGGTGTGATGTGGTGTGGTACTGTGTGGTGTGATGTGGTGTGGGATGTGGTGTGGTACTGTGGGATGTGGTGTGGTACTGTGGGATGTGGTGTGGTACTGTGGGATGTGGTACTGTGTGGTGTGGGATGTGGTGTGGTACTGTGGGATGTGGTGTGGTACTGTGGGATGTGGTGTGGTACTGTGGGATGTGGTACTGTGTGGTGTGGGATGTGGTGTGGTACTGTGGGATGTGGTGTGGTACTGTGGGATGTGGTGTGGGATGTGGTGTGGTACTGTGGGATGTGGTGTGGCACTGTGGGATGTGGTGTGGTACTGTGGGGTGTGGTACTGTGGGGTGTGGTACTAAGGTGTGGTGTGATGTTGGATGTGGTGTGGTACTGTGGTGTGGGATGTGGTGTGATGTTGGATGTGGTGTGGTACTGTGGGGTGTGGTACTGTGGGGTGTGGTATTGTGTGGTGTGGTACAATGGTGTGGTGTCGTACTGTGGAGTGTGGTACTAAGGTGTGGTGTGATGTTGGATGTGGTGTGGTCCTGTGGTGTGGGATGTGGTGTGATGTTGGATGTGATGTGGTACTGTGTGATGTGTTGTGAATGGTGTGCTGTGTGGTGTATTAAGGTCAGGGCTGGTCAATATTGACCCAGAACAGCCCACAATCCCCCCGCAGCCAAAGGCCAATAGAAGGTCATCAAAACTGATCAGTCATCCAGAAGGTCAATCAATGTGACAGTACCAACAAACGGTTATCAGATGTAGATGAATAAACTGAAACGTGAGAGATTAAAACTGTTTTATCTCGTGTAACGGCAAATATTATTATCTAAATATGTTCAGTAATGCACAATCAATCAGATGTTTGTAAATATATTATTTTATTCCCAGTCCTGTCAGCGAGTCTCAGAACTGTCTCCTAGGCAACGAACAACACGCCAACGTGACAACACCTGGAGAATGACACCCTGAAGTTTGGTAGGTATCTGGTCTGGTCAACGTTAATCTTTGGCTCCATGACATTTGGTACGTCCTGAGTGGCTCAGTGGGTAGAGCATGGCGCTTGCAACGCCAGGGTTGTGGGTTTGATTCCCACGTGGGACCAGTATGAGAAAAAGTTTAAATTAAAAATAAAAAGATCCATTCACTACTGTAAGTAGCCCTTGATAAGATCTAAAATGTGAATACATTCTGCTCAGGCACCTTTAACCCCTGACCCTTGGTCTCTGTTGGAGAACGAGTCATAACGAGGTGAGCCAATCAGATTTCTGCACCTGATTACAGCTGTCTTCAATGTGACTAGATCTGGGTTGTGTCTCAAAATACACCCTATTTCTCCATATAGTGCCCTACCAGAGCCACATAGGGTTTAGGGGTTAAAGTAGTGTGCAGGCTGGGGAATAGAGTTTGAATTGGGATCAGTCTGAGGTCACCGTTGGTTGCCAAATAAAGGGCTGACCAATCAGCTGCTCCGACCTCTGAACTGGAAGTGTTTCCAGCACGTGCGCAATCCCAAAAAATCTGAATCATAGACCATTGAAAGGGAATGTCTTGTAGTATTGCAGTCATTCTTATTCTATGCCTGATACCTTAATGCTCTCACATCATTGGGCAGTGTCATGGAAACCAAGTGACTTGATGTTTAAGGTTTACCTGCATGTTCCAAGTATCTGGGCCACCTTGCAGTACTTGTGCTGGCCAGCAGGTGGTGAAACCTCCCAGCCTGTCTAGCTGCCTTCTTTGTGTTGTACAGTACTTGTTCTTCCTCACAGGTTCCTCTGAGGTACCTCACAGTTAAGGTCTATAGTGGACCTAATATTTTGTACACTCAGTGTATGTTCTGTCTCCACACAACTGCATTACACTAATTCAAATTCAGATGCTAATCTGGCTGACGACAGTAGCTAGCTTAGTTAGCTTGCCAACCAAACCCATTATCATATAGATTCTAAACCCAGAGGCGCAACATCGCAATACGTCTGGGAACCGATGTCTCAATAAGAAGTTGAATATGTGTGACGTAAAAGTGTGCGGGGCTCAGCTTGTGTGACCTTTGATGGTGAGGTGTTATTTTGTATTATTTTTTTTAATTATATTTTTATTTCACCTTTATTTAACCAGGTAGGCCAGTTGAGAACAAGTTCTCATTTACAACTGAGACCTGGCCAAGATAAAGCAAAGCAGTGCGACACAAACAACAACACAGAGTTACACATGGAATAAATGGGATATGGGATAAACAAGTGTACAATAGAAAAAAAGAAAGTCTATATACAGTGTGTGCAACTGGAGTAAGGAGGTAAGGCAATAGTAGCGAAGTAATTACAATTTAGCAAATGAACACTGGAGTGATAGATGTGCAGATACTGGTGTGCAAAAGAGCAGAAAAGTAAATAAAAACAAAATGGTGTCTTTATTATATTGCCAATTTATTCTCTAAATATTGCCACAAATACCACCACCCCTCCATTATCGTCTCTCATCCCTTCGCCTTAATACTCTTCTGCATGTTTCCACAGCCATTTCGCACAAAATTAATTTTAACAAACACAAAAAGATCTCACCATGTTGAACAAACAACGTGTCTGTTGGCATTTAAAATGATACCAGTTTCCATCAGCCTGGTTGTGACTTTTCTTATGTCAGGTAATCATCAACATGAAGGTAAGCATCACTTACCCCAGGGGGCTAGCTACCCCCCACTACCCCACTACTGCACTGTTGGAGCAAGGAACACAAACATTCGCTACACGCACAATAACATCTGCTAAATATGTGTATGTGATCAATAACATTTGACTTGAATTGAACAAATTCATTTGATTTGAACAAAAAAAATAATTATACCATAACTTCCTGTTTCCATCACAGCAGTCTTTATTTTTTAATATTTTTTTAAATATGGTATGACTTTACTCAAAAACTGTCGATGGAAACGAGGTTAGTGGAACTGATCCAAAGATAAAGATATTGAATTTGTGTGCACTCACCAGGGATTTGACCGATGATTTCTTCTGGTGCCAATAAAATAGTCTACTGTTCGCTTAATTGGGAGTTGAGCATTTTGAAAAGTAGAAACATATTAGTATTTTCTTTGTCTTCTCTATTCAGCATTAGCCATTTGCTTTCTGAACTATGTTTTTCAAAAGATTGTGGTTTGAAGTAATGCAAAATACCTATTTAAGTGCTTTTCACTGACCGCTGCAACTCAACAATCAGCTATTTGATGCGCAGATTTAATTCAATTTACTTTAGGTGAAGTTTATTTTCTCCTAGCCGCTTATGCCGACATCAATGTTAAAGTAACCAGAGCATAAAATAGCTGGCAGTGAGGCTTACAAGGCCGAGTTCAAATGTCAACATCAATTCAAAGCAACACGCACTGCCTAAACGTCTGACTGACAAAGAGAACAGGCTGGCAGCCTCTCTGAGCGATGCTCCGCATGGTCCTTTACACTAAAGAGACGTTGTATTTTAATCGGGATTGGAATGAGTTTTGTCCATTTTTTATAGCCTACTTTTACATTTTTGGTCTTGAGCTAGCTGCCCTACCCAACTGAAGCCCCTTCTAATAATCTGTATTGTGCTGTATGTCACGTTCTGACCTTGATTTCCGTTGTTTTGTATTTATTTAGTATGGTCAGGGCGTGAGTTGGGTGGGCAGTCTATGTTTGTTTTTCTATGTTTTGGGGCATTTCTATGTTTTCGGCCTAGTATGGTTCTCAATCAGAGGCAGGTGTCATTAGTTGTCTCTGATTGAGAATCATACTTAGGTAGCCTGGGTTTCACTGTGTGTTTGTGGTTGATTGTTCCTGTCACTGTGTTTGTTGTCACAGGATAGGCTGTATAGGTTTTCACGTTCCGTTTGTTGTTTTGTAGATTTGAGTTATTTCATGTATCGTTCAGTTTTCCATTAAAGAACATGAGTAACCACCACGCTGCTTTTTGGTCCGCTTCTCCTCCTACAGACGAACGTAGTTACACTGTAATACTAGGCAGAGCTCCCCAATCTCTTCTAATAATCTGTATTGTGCTGTAATACTAGGCAGAGCTCCCCAATCTCTTCTAATAATCTGTATTGTGCTGTATCACTAGGCAGAGCTCCCCAATCTCTTCTAATAATTTGTATTGTGCTGTAATACTTGGCAGAGCTCCCCATGCTCTTGTTTAAACCTGGGGTGGCATTGGCATTGATCATCAACAAACTTGGCATAGATCACATAGGTCATCAGCACATCCCTCTACAACTATATATATATGTGTGTGTGTGTTTATATTACATGATATGATTTTCTTTTCATCAACAAGTAATATTATATCGATAGAAAACCCTGCAGAGTGCACATCTTATGGAACTGGCACCTAGACCAAAATCAAATAATTTTTTTTTTTTAACACTTTGTAACAGGAAAACATATTACAACGTAGCACACACAGACGTTTATGTTAATGATGAATGAGATACATAATGACTTGCCTAGTTAAATGAAGGTTATATTAAAAAAAATAGTTAAAATAAAAACGTGACATAACAGCATGGAAATGTATTGTATTTGGAGCGGTATTGGCAATGCATTTGCCAAACAAGACTGGCCTGGAGACAGCAGTCAGGATTTATTAAATCATATCAGCAAACAAAATATGTAACCAACATGTAATGAATCATTAGTTTATGATAAAACAGTTTCAATCAAACACATTTGATTCACTTTTTAAGTCTATCTCGTGAGGGTTAATATTCCCGTTTGATAAACATCTGTCAAAACAGACAACCTCTTGTGTAATTATGCCTTTAGAAGCATTTAGGTTGGGCAGGATCCCTCACAGCAGTGCGTGCCTTTTCTTGTCATGGCGGAGACTGTTGTAGACCACAGCAGCAGCCACCTCTTTCACTTCAGCTTGAGTTAGTGGTGTGTGGCATTCATCCAGCTCTCCCATGGAAAGGAGAAGAAAAAAAACTGCAGTATGAGTCAACACATGTCTGACTGTTAGAAGTATCCTCAATGGCACTGGGCACGGACTGTAGTGCGCAGCTTGTTGTTGTTGTTGATATTATAGTGGGCTAGCTAGCCATAAAGACAAACCACTTTAGTGAGGGAAAAATACATGTTGAATTGAGTGGGTAACTGCCATTTCAGTGCTTTATCAGATTAAGTTTTGACATTCAAGATTCATGAATTGGAGATATTCATTAGAACAAATAACACATTTAACATAGCAAAGTGCCAACTGGCTACATAGCCAGACTGGAATACAGATAAGTAGGCTAGCTGAGTAGGGGATATCTGTGGCCGGCAGACTAGGGTGTGTGGCGTGTGAGGCACAGTGTTGTGTTGCTAGCTATATAGTGGTGTACTAGCTAGCTAGTGTAGCACACTCCTCAGCCTGAAGTGTCCCCACTTGCACCAGCGAACAGCTTGCTTTTTGCGTGGCACCGACTGGTAAGATGCCTCAGGAGGGCGGTCACGTGTGCTAGCAAGGTCGAGGTCCTGAGTTTGTATCAGGTATGGGCCGAATCAAGAGGAAATGGTACTCGGCTGAGAGTCAGACTTCGGCCAACGTGATGTGGCCCGAGTCTGGGCCGCCTTCGGCAGTATTACTTATGGCTAGGACGGGAATTGACCTTGGGCCGAATCCGGTGAGAGTTATCTGGCCCAAATGTATTACTTGGCGCTCGGGCTGATTTTGGCTACTCTCTGGCAGATGATTACACGGGCTGCTTTAGATCATTAACATTTCCCTATTTATCTTTCTATATTTTCCTCATTGTTTGTGATCAAAAAAACACAATTAACATTTTAAAGAAATTATTTGAGTTCTGTGTAGTATTTTAGTATTCTGATACTTTGTGCAAATTGATATGCATTAAAAACTTTGTGGATAGAGCCTCCCGAGTGGCGCAGCGGTCTAAGACACTGTATCGCAAATGCATTTCTACAGATGCTGGTTCGAGACCAGTGCCGGCCGTGACCAGGAGTCCCATGAGGCGACGCGCAATTGGACCAGCGTTGTCCGAGTTAGGGGAGGGTTTGGCCTGCAGGGATGTCCTTGTCCCATCGCGCTGTAGCGACTCCTGTGGCGGACCAGGCACATGCACACTGACACGGTCACCAGGTGTATGGTGTTTCCTCTGACACAAAAAAAAACATTTTTGTGGATGCGTATAATTTGTATGTATAAAATGTAGAATAGTAATATTTAAAATGACTAAATCAGGTCGTTTTGTATACATTTATTTAAATTAGCATCGGGACACTTTTGGGGGGATTCTTGTAAGATGTCGGCAAAGTCGGCTGAATTCCGGTCGATGGAAACGGACCGATGTACTTGGGCCTATTCTGGAGTCATTCAATGTGATTCCTGTCCGAGTCCGACACCGGGCCGATTCAATCAGTTCCGTTTCTGGACCGATTCCTCATTGCTAGCTGGGCTAGCTAGTGTGCATGCAGTGACGTAATGCTAGTGGGCGTGGCCTGTAGTGACGTAATGCTAGTGGGCGCGGCCTGTAGTGACGTAATGCTAGTGGGCGCGGCCTGTAGTGAGGTAATGCTAGTGTGCATGCAGTGACGTAATGCTAGTGGGCGCGGCCTACAGTGACGTAATGCTAGTGGGCGCGGCCTGCAGTGTCGTAATGCTAGTGGGCGCGGCCTGCAGTGACGTAATGCTAGTGGGCGCGGCCTGTAGTGACGTAACGCTAGATATTATTGGGCTAGCAAAATGATTAGCTAAACGTAGCTACAAACTCCAAAATAGCTCTTATAGCTAGCTATATGAAGCTACATTTGGTCATGAAATTCACAACGAGTTTATAACATAATATAGCCTCTTAGCTATAGACATGCAGTATAGGCTACACACAAAATGTCTGCCACTGTCACAACAAGTACTGTAGTGAGCTAGCAATCCAAATGTCCACTAACCACTAGCAACATTAGTTGACAAATTAATGTGTAACCGACACATTTTGCAACAATCAATTATACATATTAATGCTTTTGTTAATATGTTGTTTTCTGGGGCATACTTGCTGATACAGATTTAAAATAAATTGACAGGATCAGATTAGTGTCATTTACTGCATTGGCTTCATGAGTTGTGTAGCCAGGACACTTCACCTCAGTGGATTCCTGGAGTAGCTACTGGACACTTGGTGAACCTAGCCTGATGAGCCAATTTACCCTGTGTTACTTCTGATCAACAAATCATACAAGCATAGCTAATTGCCTTCAATAGGCTATACATAATAATGAATACTCTAAGCATCACATTGAATAAATGTATAATTAGTGTGTGCATTTTGATAGAAATACTGAATCAGTAGGCTATGATACAGCAATAAAAATGTCCTGCTCAGTCTTTGAAAATGACACTAAACTAGTTTTGAAGTGTGTGGAACACAGGCTTAATACAATATCACCACAGAGTTCACGTCATACAGCAGCTAATTGCATTCTGAGGTCAAGTAATAAAAATTCCACCACATAATTACGCAATAAAGCATGAGGGGCTGCGGTATATGGCCAATAAACCACGGCTAAGGGCTGTTCTTAGGCACAATGTGCTGTTCTTAGGCACAATGTGGTATGTTGGTCATATACCACAAACCACCGAGGTGCCTTATTGCTATTAAAAACTAGTGGTACTTGCTAAGCAAGCACCGTGATTACAAAACTGAGTGTACAAAACATTAGGAACACCAATTATTTTTCCATGACCTGGTGAATCCAGGTGAAAGCTATGATAGACTGGTTGGTTGTTTATCAACAAAACCTACACGTGCCCAACTATGGGGCAAGAAAGACAGGGTTGGCTTAGAATGTTGACAACATATATTTTGTCTCCAATGTTTATTGAAAACATAAATACATTTGCACAATGAGCACTTGTCTCTCAAATACATAATTACAGTTGTTGGTTAGCTAGCTAGCGAATTTTAGCCATATTATCATTGACATGAAATCAGTCAAAACACCTCAAAATCAAGAACAAGATGAAACTAGCTGAAACGAACCCCTTACGTTTCCTCACATGGCAGTTCCTTTGTAATTGTTATTAGCCATCTGGCCATCCAGAATCACAACACACTGACTTCTGCCCCAATGAAGCACGAGCAACGTTTTGGTGATGTTGTCAGCAAACCCATCTATTGATGTCATTTGTTATATCCACTTCAATCAGTGTAGATGAAAGGGAGGAGACCGGTTAAAGAAGGATTTTTAAGCCTTGAGACATGTATTGTTTGTGTGCCATTCAGAGGGCAAGAAGGCAAGGCAAAATATTTAAGTGCCGCCTTTGAAAGGGTTACAGTAATAGGTGCCAGGCGCACCGGTTTGAGTGTGTCAAGAACTACAATGCTGCTGGGTTTTTCACGCTCAACAGTTTCCCCATCAATAATGGTCCACTGCCCAAAGGACATCTAGCCAACTTGACACAGATGCGGGAAGCATTGGAGTCAACATGGGCCAGCGTCCCTGTGGAACGCCTTCAACACCTTGAGTCCATGGCCCGACGAATTGAGGCTGTTCTGAGATTTAAAGGGGATGCAACTCAATATTAGTATAGTGTTCCTAATATTTTGTACACTCAGTGTATGTTCATACCATTGTCTCCACACAACTGCATTACACTAATTCAAATTCAGATGCTAATCTGGCTGACGACAGTAGCTAGCTTAGTTAGCTTGCCAACCAAACCCATTATCATATAGATTCTAAACCCAGAGACGCAACATCGCAATACGTCTGGGAACCGATGTCTCAATAAGAAGTTGAATATGTTATTAGGCTACTACAACAACCTGAGTGACAAAATTATACTTTTTCATCAAAATCAACTTTATGTCGACAGAATCCCTTTGATTTTGACGGTCTGCACATGCGCAGTTTGGCGTGAGACAACCGTTAGACCCGATGACGTGTTTCTGCACCTGAACTTAGCTAGCCAACGTTGCCATGACATCCCCTAAAAGTGTGATCGGGGATTTCTATTGGAGAAGCAGTTCTTCATACTGTACTGTCTTTGCCATTATGATTGTTAGCTAGTATGATAGCTAGCCTGACTGCTACATCCAAAATAATTGTGTTTGCAAAAATAACAGTCAAGTTTTAAACAGTCCAAAACAATATATAAGCCTGTTCTATTCATTTATTTGTATTATTATAAAAAGGTACAGGCAAAATAGGTCATAATTCATCCAAAACTGGTTACACTTCAAATCAAATCTCATTGGTCACGTGCACATATTTAGCAGATGTTATTGCAGTTGAAGCTAAATGCTTGTGTTCCTAGCTCCACCAGTAATATCTAACTAAATGCTTGTGTTCCTAGCTCCACCAGTGCAGTAATATCTAACTAAATGCTTGTGTTCCTAGCTCCACCAGTGCAGTAATATCTAACTAAATGCTTGTGTTCCTAGCTCCAACAGTAATATCTAACTAAATGCTTGTGTTCCTAGCTCCAACAGTAATATCTAACTAAATGCTTGTGTTCCTAGCTCCACCAGTGCAGTAATATCTAACTAAATGCTTGTGTTCCTAGCTCCAACAGTGCAGTAATATCTAAAAATACACACAAATCTAAAAGTTAAAGAATGGAATTAAGAGATATTGAAATATTAGGATGAGCAATGTCAGTGTCCGAAGTATAAATATATACTGTATGTGATGGGATGTATAGACATTATAGACATTATGGACAGAATATATAGCATATCTGTAGCGTACGTAGGATAGAATAGTGTATGTAAAGCAATAGTTGAATAGGATGTCCTTGACTAGAATGCAGTATATGCATATGAAATGGGTGAAACAGTATGTAAACATGATTAAAGTGACCAATGTTTCATTATTAAAGTGTTCCATGTCTATGTACATAGGGCAGAAGCCTCTAAGGTGTAGAGTTGAGTAACCAGGTGGTAGCCGGCTAGTGACAGTGACTAAGTTCAAGACAGGGTACTGGGTGGAGGCCGGCAAGTGATGGCTATTTAAAGAGTCTGATGGCCTTGAGATATAGGCTGAAAAACAGCTTCTTGGTCCCAGCTTTGATGCAGCTGTACTGACCTTGCCTTCTGGATGACGTTTAAGGGGTCTTAGGGGCCAAGACAAATTTCTTCATCCTCCTCAGATTGAAGAGGTGCTGTGGAGCCTTCTTCACCACACGGTCATAAATTGGAGGCATATTGGAAAATAATATTTCTCTATTTCAAGGAGCAATAGAAAATAGAGTACACAACAATGCAGTCTTTATCTTGTTGGGAATGAACCTCCCAGTAGATGAATCACATGCTTCCATGCTCAGGTCACTAACTCTAATTGCTAAAAGGATCATTTTAAGGTGTTGGGAGGAGGAGCAGCCACCCTCATTTGCAGAATGGCTCAAACTGTCAATGAACACTGTCAAATTTTAGAAAACTATTACCAATGTAAAGTCAAAGGAATATGAAAATATATGGGCCAAGTTTGAAGTTATTGTCTTGGGGTGAACGAAAACAGGGGAAATATGTTATTTATTATATGTAATTAATAGCAATCATGTGTATTGATACAAAATTGTTATACCAATTTATAATATGTCATTCATACAAATCATGTATATAATGACAAACTGTCGGCAATTTTAACATGACTCCAACTTTATCATCATTCCCAATATTAAGAACCTATTTAGTTATTTCTTATTTTAGACATTTTGTTGCTGCCCTCCCACATATGCGACCATTCTTATTTAGATTTCTTGTTAGGATGAAACTGGGATTTGGCTCAGCTCACCAAAAAGAGCCGGCTCTTTTGGCTCCCAAGCGGCTCTTTAAAAAAAATTTTGTTTTGTATTTTTTTCAAGTCAAACAATTTAGCGATAGTTTGACTATGATTGGTGTCGAAACAATTCTAATTAAATTACTAAAATTACTAAATGACTGAAGCCCGTCTGTTGTGGAATAAGTGATTTTGAAAGTGTTTTCCTGCTTGGAATTGTGTACATTGGATTTAGACTATTGCTATAATTTCTGAAACCTCGGTCCCCCATGATCGAAAATGGCTGGAAATCGGTGGCAATCATTTTAGCCAATGCAATATCAATTTGGCCTTGTTTTGCTACAGACAGACGTTTGGCATAAACTGGTCCATAGAAGACTGCGTTGCTGTGGGTCGCGGAGTAGGCCTACATGACTGAGGATACATCTCCACGTGTGGAAGTGCTGGTTCCACCACTATCACTAGCAGGCCCGCTAGTTTCTTGAAGCTCCGCTACAGATAGCTTCACAGTTGGGTGCACAGTTCGCATATGCCAGTGTAGGTTGTCCGTAGAACCGACTTTATATGAGATTTTGTTTTGGCAAATTCTACACTGTGCTCTAACATTGTCTACATTATTAAAATGCATCCAAATGCTTCTGTGCTTCCGACTCATTTTCCAGCTGTTTTCACAGCTGTCCTTCCTCTCTCTCCTCGGCTGCTAAGTGTGTGACTAAGTGAATTAGCTCGGCCCTCCCTCACGCATATTTGGCTCATTGGTTGACACTGCGTTTCGGACAGAGAGGGCAGAGATATGAAAGCCCAGTCATTGCCAAATTTGCTTTCTTAATAATGGTTAATAGCCTGGGTAAAAAACACGAAAACAAGACATAAATTATCAGTTAATAACAGTTAATAGCCTGGGTAAAAAACACCAAAACAAGTCATGAATGATCAGTTAATAACAGTTAATAGCCTGGGTAAAAAACACCAAAACAAGACATGAATGATCAGTTCCGGAAGGTAATTGCAGAACGGCTCAAAGTCCTAAATCCAGTCTTCAAGGAAAATAGATTGAAAGGGAAACGTGTAGCTCTCGCAGTCGATAAACTGTATATTGATAGTTCCCAGAGGCGTCATGTAACAGAACACACAATACTGGACATGGTAGGGATTGTAATAAAAATATATATAGAAAAGCAATAAAATACAATCATTGTTACAGAAATACACTACAACTACACTATTCCATTCTAAATAGGGAATGTTGAAAAAGTATGTGTTTTTAGGCTTTCCATGTATAGTATTTCATCAGTTAATAAGACAGCATATAAGACAGTAATAAGACAGTATTGTGATGGAAAGTGGGGTGTGTGTTTTTGTGTTTGGAAAAGTTTGAAGTTAAGTGAATGAGAAAGGATAATGGTTGCAAATCCCAGAGCTCATGTGTGTTTGTGAGCAGCGGTTATGAGAGAGGGCCTTCAATTGTGTGCAGATATGGGATATACATTTTAAAATACATTATTAATATGTATTTATTTACTGTCCTATCATGATGGAATGGTTCCCGAACCCTACACAGTACCCTAGACACCCACCTGAAAGACCCATACACTAAGGATAAGTCCTTGTCTGTTTTATGGGCCTACTGTAAGTATAAGCAGCCAAATCAGAAAGACGAATGTGATCAGAGACCTACTAAAGCAGCATGGCCCCCTCAAGATTCTGAGCCTGCCTGGCAGGGTTGGTCCTACAAAGCCAAAGCACCCTAATGGGTGAGCATAATATACAAGGAAATTCTCAAAACTGCTAATGGGAACCTTGATGAACTTGTACCTAGCCGGGTGGGGATTCCGGGGGAGGTGCCCCCACCCAGGCCGTGGCAACACTGGCTGCAGTAACGCATGGGGAGGGGGGGGGGTCACACTCAAACATTCTGAGGGGGCATATTATTGTGGCCCTGGTGGCACAAAAATCATCAAAGGTCTGACTGCAGAGATACTTGGGAATATGGTCAACGGGGGACCGCGTGTGGGTGTTTCAGGGGAAGGGGGTATATCTGATCTCCATCACCTAGGACGTGACAATGGTTAATCAAATCTCCCCATTTTTGCCAAATCAAGGCCTTTCTTGAGTTGGGCTCTGGGATGGAACAACTGTTGAGCATCTGAGTGTATGGTTGTTTGTGGGGGAAAGGGGTTGTGTCACTTCCTGATCTGTTTCACCTGGTCTTGTGCTCGTCTCCACCCCCTCCAGGGGTCCTCTTTATACCCGTGTTTGTATACCTTTCCCAGCCTCTCATTTTCTCATCCTCCTGGTTTTTGACCTTTGCCTGTCTTGAACCTGTACCCCCCCCCCCCCCCCCTTGACTACTCTGCCTGTCACTGAGCCTGCCTGCCGTCCTGTACCTCTACTCCTACTCTGGATTATCGACCACTGCCTGCCTTGTCGTTTGCCTGCCCCGTTACAATAAACATTGTTACTTCACACAGTCTCCACTTGGGTCTTGCCTTGATTACTGATAGGTTGGGTGATTGTGTGTGTATATCCCACATCTGTTGCTAGGGAGTAAGCAAGATTTATCGCACACACAAAGTCGGAAGTTTACATAGACTTAGGTTGGAATCATTAAAACTCATTTTTCAACCACCACACATTTCTTGTTAACAAACTATAGCTTTGGCTAAGTAATTTTTTCAACAATTGTTTACAGACAGATTATTTCACTGTATCACAAGTCCAGTGGGTCATTAGTTTTAAATACACTAAGTTGACTGTGCCTTTAAACAGCTTGGAAAATTTCAGACATTTGTCATGGTTTTAGAAGCTTCTGATAGGCTAATTGACATCATTTGAGTCAATTGGAGGTGTACCTGTGGATGTATTTCAAGGTCTACCTTCAAACTCAGTGCCTCTTTGCTTATCATGGGGAAATCAAAGGAAATCAGCCAAGACCTCAGGAACAAAAAAACTGTAGACCTCCACAAGTCTGGTTCATCCCTGGGAGCAATTTCCAAATGCCTGAAGGTACCACGTTCATCTGTACAAACAATAGTATGCAAGTATAAACACCATGGGACCACACAGCAGTCAGACTGCTCAGGAAGGAGACTCGTTCTGTCTCCTAGAGATGAACGTACTTTGGTGCGAGAGGTGCAAATCAGTTCCAGAACAGCAAAGGGCCTTATGAAGATGCTGGAGGAAACAGGTACAAAAGTATCTATATCCACAGTTAAACGAGTCCTATATCGGCATAACCTGAAAGGCCGCTCAGCAAAGAAGAAGCTATTGCTCCAAAACCACCATAAAAAAAATCCAGACTCTGGTTTGCAACTGCACATTGGAACAAAGATTGTACTTTTCGGAGAAATTTCCTCTGGTCTGATGAAACAAAAATAGAACTGTTTGGCCATAATGACAATCGTTATGTTTGGAAGAAAAACGGGGACGCTTGCAAGCCAAAGAACACCATCCCAACCATGAAGCACAGGGGTGGTAGCATCATGTTGTGGGGGTGCTTTGCTGCAAGAGGGACTGGTGCACTTCACAAAATAGATGGCAACATGAGGGAGGAAAATCATGTGGATATATTAAAGCAACATCTCAAGACATCAGTCAGGAAGTTAAAACTTGGTCGCAAATGGGACTTCCAAATGGACAATGACCCCAAGTATACTTCCAAAGTTGTGGAGAAATGGCTTAAGGACAGCAAAGTCAAGGTATTGGAGTGGCCATCACAAAGCCCTGACCTCAATCCCATAGAGAATTTGTTGGCAGAACTGAAAAAAACATGTGCAAGCAAGGAGGCCTTACAAACCTGACTCAGTTACACCAGCTCTGTCAGGAGGAATGGGTCCAAATTCACCCAACTTGTTGTGGGAAGCTTCTGGAAGGCTACCCGAAATGTTTGACCCAAGTTAAACAATTGAGGCAATGATACCAAATACTAATTGAGCGTATGTAAGCTTCTGACCCACTGGGAATGTGATGAAAGAAATAAAAGCTGAAATTAATCATTCTCTTGTCACGGGGGTTGTAGGAAGTAGACCAAAGCGCAGCATGGCGAGCGTACATTTTCTTTGAATAATGTCGCCAACAATAAACAATACAAAACGACCGTGAAGCTTAACGGGGCATTAGTGCCGCTAACAAAGATAACTACCCACACTGAAAGGAGGCAGAAAAAAGGGCTATCTAAATATGATTCCCAATCAGAGACAACGATAGACAGCTGTTCCTGATTGAGTGCCATACCCGGCCAACACATAGAAATAAAGGACATAGAATGCCCACCCAAATCACACCCTGACCAAACCAAAAAGAGACATTAAAAAAAGGCTCTCTTAGGTCAGGGCGTGACATCTCTCCTATTATTCTGACATTTCACATTCTTAAAAATAAAGTGGTGATCCTAAATCACCTAAGACAGGGAATTTTTGCTAGGATTAAATTTCAAGAATTGTGAAAAGTTTAAATGTATTTGGCTAAGGTGTACGTGAGCTTCGACTTCAACTGTATAGTGTATATACACCACCGTTCAAAAGTTTGGGGTTACGTAGAAATATAAAAAAAAATTGAAAGAAAAGCTATTTTTTTGTCCATATAAATAACTTCAAATGGATCAGAAATACAGTGTAGACATTGTTAATACTGTAAATTACTTTTGTAGCTGGAAACGGCTGATTTTTAATGGAATATCTACATAGATGTACAGAGGCCCATTATCAGCAACCATCACTCTTGTGTTCCAATGGCATGTTGTGTTAGTTAATCCCAGTTTAACATTTTAAAAGGCTAATTGATCATTAGAAAACCCTTTTGCAATTATGGTAGCACAGCTGAAAACTGTTGTTCTGATTAAAGAATTTGTATTGGATATTTCAAACTTTTTTAACAAATCAAAAACTGAAAAATTGGGCGTGCAAAATTGTAAACTAAGGGTTAGAAATAATGCATGTTTTGTTTTAATCCACCGGACATCATTCTTTTCCTTTCTGCATCTTCTATTTAGTTAAGTCGCCATTTAGCATGGCACAGCAGGTTACTAGCGTTCTATACTAGAAAAGTAGAAAAAGACACATGATAGCTTTCCAGGAAGTGGGTCGCTGACCTGTTACGGTTTTCTTCCTGGGAAGGAGAGGAGGACCAAAATGCAGCGTGGTTATGGTTGAACATCTTTAATAATAACGTGAACAATATACATATACAAACCACGAAAGCGTGGAAAACCCAAAACAGTCCTAACTGGTGCAAAACACAGAGACAGGAAACAATCACCCACAAAATACCCAAAGAAGATGGCTGCCTAAATATGGTTCCCAATCAGAGACAACGATAAACACCTGCCTCTGATTGAGAACCAATCTAGGCAACCATAGACTTACCTAGAATACTACACTGAACACAACCCCATCAATCTACAAAACCCCTAGACAAGATAAACACATAATCACCCATGTCACACCCTGGCCTAACCACAATAATAAAGAAAACACAGAATACTAAGGCCAGGGCGTGACATGACCACTGTTCTAGAGTCAGAGAGAGAAAGGGATAGACGAGTCAGTCTTGCTATTGCAACATTGGTCAGTCACTCTCACGCACACAATTCATCCAACCTTGAATCATTCTAGTTTCATTCTAATCAGGGATGAACACAGTCTTCCAGAGGGACTCATCCCGGGTGAGTCAGAGCAGTGTTACTTATCATCCTTATCCTCTATCCAAACTAGTAACATTACTGGCTGCTAACGTGTTACTTACCTGATGGTGTTAACACCGCCATGGTTATGCCAGCTCAGGTAGACGGACAGTGAAATAACATTTTGAACTGTCTGAGGATGAGTGGGGAGGAAGTGATGAAGAATGACTGGTTTGGTGAAATACTTTCATTGCTGACACTGGCATATCCTTCACACTGACACAGTTTCCTGTACAGTAACAAGTGATATTGGCATATGTGTGTGTGTGTGTGTGTGTGTGTGTGTGTGTGTGTGTGTGTGTGTGTGTGTGTGTGTGTGTGTGTGTGTGTGTGTGTGTGTGTGTGTGTGTGTGTGTGAGAGAGAGAGTACTCTCGGGTGAATAGTGGCTGTGCTGTTATCTGACACACAGAGTTTAGGGAGAGCGCAAACACCATTCAGTTCAATACCAGACCCACTGGAAACCCCACAAGGCCAGGTAAGGTGTGCCACAGGTGTGTGTGATCACCAGTCTTGTACACACCTGTCTGGACTCAAGTGTGGTGATTCAGGTGTCATTCAGGTAAACACACACCCTGAGTTGGACCTGATCAGACCAGCATGGACTAGGGTACGTGTGTCCTTGTGTCTTTGTGTGTCAATCTTTAAATGTGTTTGCACATGCAGCTCAGAGATCTTAGATTTAGAAAAGAAAGCGAGAGAGAGAGGGGGGAGAAAGAGAGAGCGAGAGGGGGGGAAATAGAGAAAGAGAGGGGGGAGAAAGAGAGGGGAGAGAAAGAGAGAGAGAGAGAGAGAGAGGGAGGGAATAGAGAGAGAGAGAGAGAGAGAGAGAGAGAATAGAGAGAGAGAGAGGGAGGGAATAGAGAGAGAGATGGGGGAGAAAGAGAGGGGAGAGAAAGAGAGAGTGGGAAGAAAGAAAGGGGAGGGGGAGAGGGGGGAGAAAGGGAGGGGGAGAGAGAAAAAGAGGGAGAAGGGGTGAAAGAGAGCGAGAGAGGGGGACGAGACAGGGAGAGTTTTTAGTTTCATCCCTATGTGGCGTAAGAAGCACAAACAAAAATGTATCTGAGCATTTGAAGGAGCCATGGTCAGAGAAAAATTCAGGAGAGGGTAATATTTATGTAAAAGGTATCTGGGGGAAACAGCAGGGTAAGCTCAGATGTATGGTCAGGTGTCTGGGAGAAACAGCAGAGTAAGGTCAGATGTATGGTCAGGTGTCTGGGGGAAACAGCAGAGTAAGATCAGATGTATGGTCAGGTGTCTGGGGGAAACAGCAGGGTAAGCTCAGATGTATGGTCAGGTGTCTGGGGGAAACAGCAGAGTAAGATCAGATGTATGGTCAGGTGTCTGGGGGGAAACAGCAGAGTAAGATCAGATGTATGGTCAGGTGTCTGGGGGAAACAGCAGAGTAAGATCAGATGTATGGTCAGGTGTCTGGGGGAAACAGCAGAGTAAGCTCAGATGTATGGTCAGGTGTCTGGGGGAAACAGCAGGGTAAGCTCAGATGTATGGTCAGGTGTCTGGGGGAAACAGCAGAGTAATATCAGATGTATGGTCAGGTGTCTGGGGGGAAACAGCAGAGTAAGATCAGATGTATGGTCAGGTGTCTGGGGGAAACAGCAGAGTAAGATCAGATGTATGGTCAGGTGTCTGGGGGAAACAGCAGAGTAAGATCAGATGTATGGTCAGGTGTCTGGATCAAACAGCAGAGTAAGGTCAGATGTATGGTCAGGTGTCTGGGGGAAACAGCAGAGTAAGATCAGATGTATGGTCAGGTGTCTGGGGGAAACAGCAGAGTAAGGTCAGATGTATGGTCAGGTGTCTGGGGGAAACAGCAGAGTAAGGTCAGATGTATGGTCAGGTGTCTGGGGGAAACAGCAGAGTACGGTCAGATGTATGGTCAGGTGTCTGGGGGAAACAGCAGAGTAAGGTCATATTTAAGGTAAAGGTATCTGGGGGAAACAGCAAGAGATAGAGAGGGTTAGTACTATCAAATCAAATGTTATTGGTCACATACACATGGTTAGCAGATGGTTAGCACATGGTTAGCTGTCTGTGTGGGTGGACCATTTCATTATTTTTGTGATCCGTGATTGACTGTAGACCCTGCCACATACATCTCGTGTTTGAGCCCTTGAATTGCGACTCGACTTCTGACGCTTAACTTGTTTGATTGCCTTGCGGAGGGAATAGCTACACTGTTTGTATTCGACGTATTCGTCATGTTTCCGGTTGCTATGCCCTGTTTAAAAGCGGTGGTTTGCACTTTCAGTTTAGCGCAAATGCTGCCATCAATCCACAGTTTCTGGTTAGGAAATGTTTCAATAGTCACAGTGGGTACCACATCTCCACTGTACTGGCTAATAAACTCCCTCACCGAGTCAGTGTATACATGAATATTATTGTCAGAGGCAATGCGGAACATATTCCAGTCCGTGTGTTCGAAGCAATCTTGAAGCGTGGAATCCGATTGCTCAGACCAGCGTTGGATGGGCCTGAGCACAGGCGTTTCCTGTTTTAGTTTTTGCCTATAGCAGGGGAGCAATAAAATGGAGTCATGATCGCTGGAGACTTACATTTCCCTCACTAACTTTAAACATCTGCTATCTGAGCAGCTAACTGCTTGCTGCAGCTGTACATAGCCCATCTGTAAATAGCCCATCCAATCTACCTTCCTCATTCCCATA